>NC_133135.1:109020310-109293086 GCF_048418815.1 Hemitrygon akajei | reverse complement strand
ATTTGTACTCAGTGTCTGAGGCTTCTCGCTTAAGTGTCCAACAATAATCAGCCAGTATTGATGGATTCCAGTTGCCCTGATACCGTTTCTCCATGACCGCAATGTCCTGGTGAAACCTTTCACCGTGCTCGTCACTGACAGCACCAAGATTTGCAGGGAAGAAGTCTAAATGGGAATGCAGAAAATGAATCTCCAGTGACATGTTACACTTCATGGTTTTGTTTGCTTGAAGCATGTTGTCAACCAGCTGCACGTAGTTTGATGCTCCGTAGTTGCCAAGAAAACTTTTAACAACATCCTTGAATGCTTTCCATGTGATTTTCTCCGGTCCCACTAGAAATTCTTCGAATTAACTGTCGTTGATGACCTGTTTGATTTGTGAACCAACAAAAATGCCTCCTTAATCTTGGTCTTAAACTATGTAGTGAAGTAACAGACATAGGTGGTTTCATAAAAGTGGTGTGTGCCAGGGAACTTTCATGATGATTCCAATGTTCAGCAGTCCAAAATCTTTGTTCTCCGGTGTAATCTATTGATATGGAGCTGTAAAAGGTGAGGAAGATCTATGAAGCAACAGTTCGTCTATCTCAGTCAATGTTTCTGGCCTAAGTCTTTCATTAGGACCCTTCAACAGTCTTGATGAAAGGTCTCAGCCCAGAATGTCAACCGTTTATTCCTCCTGGCCCGCTGAGTTCCTCCAGCATTTTGTGTGTGTTGCTCTGGATTCCTGGCCTCTGCAGATTCTCTCCTGCTTACTTCATCCACCTGAAGTATTTTTTTCTTATTTGAGGTGGTAGTAGGAATACACCCATTGGACTCCTTTTCCCTGAGGTAGGGATGGTGAGAAGGAGGTTTGGGTGAAATCAACAGAACTCCCACTCAATAACTTCCCCTTGTTTGCAATGTTCCTCATTTGTACACTCAGTAGTCACTTTGTTAGGTATACCCTGTACCTTATAAAGAGGCCACTGAGTGTATGTTCATGGTCTTCTGCTGCTGTAGCCCGTCCGCTTCAAGGTTTGATGTGTTGTGCATTCAGAGATGCTCTTCTGCACACCACTGTTGTAACGTGTGGTTATTTGAGTTACTGTCACCTTCCTGTCAGCTTGAACCAGTCTGGCCATTCTCCTCTGACCTCTCTCATTAAAAAAAGGTGTTTTTGCCCACTGAACTACTTCTCACGGGATTTTTTTTGTTTTGTTTTTCACACCATTCTCTGGAAATTGTGGCGATTTCTGTGAGTGAAAATCCCAGGAGATCAAAGTAAAAATTATTATCGAAGTACATGTATGTCACCATATACAACCCTGAGATTCATTTTCATGTGTACATTTTCATGTGTACACATGTGTACTATGTGTAATAGTGTACACATTAATAAATGTGTATATTTATTAATGTGTAAATTAATAAATAGTAACTACAACAGTTTCAATGAAACTTGGCAGTTTCTGGGATACTAAAACCACCCCATCTGGCACCAACAATCATTCCACAGTCAAAGTCACTTAGGTGACAAATCTTCCCCATTCTGATGTTTGGTCTGAACAACTGAACCTCTTGACCATGTCTGCATGCATTGAGTTGCTGCCACATGATTGGCTGATTAGATATTTGCATAAGCGAGCATTGGATGTAAGGGTGTACCTAATGAGGTGGACAACGATTGTAACTTCTCACGATAATCCTGTTGCTCAATCCCACACTGTTTTCTGATGTCACCCCCAATGCTTCGCCCTTTCCCTTGTATCCAAAACAGAGCTTAATCAAGTTGTGCTCACTCTCCCAGCACTGGCCCACTATGTCCCTCTGTTACTGTGAGGCAGCTCATCAGGACTTTGGGATCATAGAGTCATGGAGCATTACTTTCAGTCCATCTAGTCAGTGCTGAACTATTATTCTGCCTAGTCTTGTCAACATGGGCCTGTACCATAGCATTAGGGAGGCAGGCTGGAGACACAGCACATCTCTACCAAAGGAAGTGTGAGCAACTCCTTCCCACCACGAGCCTTTAGTTCACCCTTGTTGTACCTGCTTAGCCCAAGTGAAGGCATGGGAGCAGGTGGTGGGTGGTCGTACGAGCAGCCGGTGCAGATCACAAGTCCTGGTTATGTGACCACTGACACCAGGCAGACAATCTCCGAAGAGTATTGATAATGACTGGGGTGACCCGTCTTGTAAAGACACTGGCCAGAAGAATGCAATGGAAAAACACTGTTACCTACCCCATGGGTATCTTGTGACTGTCTTACGACCATGATGCAATTGAGTATCTGGTGAGCATGATGTAATTGTCTTGTGATGGTGGGGTGATGTAATTTTCCCGCCAGTGTGAGGTCACATGATGTAATTTTCCCGCCAGTGTGTGGTCACATGATGTGATGTTCCAACAGGTATATAAGGGGAAAACGCTGTTGTGATGCAGGTTAGTTCGATAGTTTGTTAGTTAGTTTTGCTGCGTATTTGTCTCATGACACAGTTTCATTTTTAAAGTGGAATTTTTATTTTCAATTGTAAGGAGCAAAAACCGTTGTGCTGGCAGTTTCGCCAGTTGCTGCCAGTTCTGGTTTGTTGCATGCTTGATTTACTGTTGCAGTCTAGTATCGGAGAGTAAAGACTTTACCAAAGTACGGGAACCCGAAGGATTGAGTGAAGTTGGTGTCATTCAGCGGCTTTGTAAAGGATCGACCTTATTGAATCTTCATTCGGGAATAGTGGCCTGCATCTGAGATAACCCCTGCAAGATCAGGAAGGTTTGTGCAGTGTTCACGCTCCAGGAAAAAGGTCAGTTCCTTTAAGCCGTTTTATTTCCTTAGTCGTGAATCCTTTGGACAAGGCATTGCTTGGCTGTAGGATCGGCAGATCATCGTTGCTTCGAAGAAATCAGTCTCTCCTTACTGACTGTGTAAATCACTTGGACATTCAAATTTACCACTTTAAGACTGTGTTCGAATTTACCACTTTAAGAACTATTCCAGAGTTTGGCTGTTTGCTAAATTGCCGGAGAGCAGTTAACTCCCAGTTAAGTTAGTAGTTTGTTTACTTTTCACTTTTGTTGAGCGGAGTTTAATAAATGTTTATGTTTGTTTATAAAACGTGACTCAATTTAATATCCATTGTTGCCGGCCACAGAACACCACTTCCTTAGGAAAATTTACCAAGAACAATCTTGGTCACGGGATGACCATGATTTCCTACAACATAGGACATCATGACCGTAGCCCTCTATACCCCTCCCATCATGTACGCACCCTTCTCTTAAATGTTGCCTTTGAACCCACCTCCAACACTTCCACTGGTAACTCACCACCCTCTGAGTGGGTCCTCCTCATGTTCCTCTTAAATATTTCACCTTTCACCCTTAACCTATGACCTCTAGTACTAGTCTCACCCAACCTCAATGGACTAAGCCTGCTTGCATTTACCCTGTCTATACCCCTCATCATTTTGTATACCTCTATCCAATCTCCCCTCATTCTCCTACGGTCCAGGGAATAAAGTCCTAATCTATTCAGCATTTCTCTATAACTCAGGTCCTGAAGTCCCGGCAACATCATTGTAATTTTTTTTTCTGTATTCTTTGAATCTTATTGATATTCCTCCCGAAGGTAGATGACCAGAACAAGGTAAATCATCAACATTTCAAAGTATATTTAATCTCTTCTCAGAAATAAAGAAACCCCATAGGATGACAGAAACGTCAAAGCCCAGGAGCCACCTCCCCCACGAGCCCTCCCTCCACACAAGCAGTGGCAAAGGCCTCCATCACAGCCAAACCTCAAGCCTGCAAACTGAGTGGATGAATCATCTAAATAGGATATTTCAGCAAGGAAAGTCACAATGGGTCTATGTAATGAAAACCTACATCGTGGGGGATATTACAGGAGAGAGAAGTAGTACTTAATAAATATTACAGGGAGGAAGATTATCGTGGGGCACATTAGATAAGAACATTACAGTGAGAGGTTTTACTGTGAAAACACATTACATCCAGGCCATGGTCTTTTCTCGCTGCTGCCATCAGGAAGGAGGTACAGGAGCCTCAGGTCCCACACCACCAGGTTCAGGAACAGTTATTACCCCACAACCATCAGGCTCCTGAACCGGCGTGGATAACTTCACTCACCACAATGAGCCTCAGGTCCCACACCTCCAGGTTCAGGAACAGTTATTACCCCACAACCATCAGGCTCCTGAACCAGTGTGGATAACTTCACTCACCACAATGAGCCTCAGGTCCCACACCACCAGGTTCAGGAACAGTTATTACCCCACAACCATCAGGCTCCTGAACCAGTGTGGATAACTTCACTCAACTCAACTCTGAACTGATTCCACAACCTAAAATACAAGGACTCTACAACTGATGTTCTCAGTATTATTTTTTAAATTTTTTTTTGTTGTTAATTTTTTGCATTTGTTCAATGGTCAAATTAAATACACTATCACCAAATACTACCCTGAGATTAATTTTCTTCTGGGCATTCACAGTAAATAAAAAGAAACACAATAGAATCAATTAAAATACAATCTCAACAGAGATGGACAAACAACCAATATGCAAAATACAACAAAATATGAAAATGCAAAAAAAAAGAAAATAATAAGTATAATAAATATATAAGCAATAAATATTGAAAACATGAGTTGCAGAGTGAGTCTGTAGGTTGTGGAATCATCTGTATAGAGCCATATTACATCATTAAAACATTGAAATATATTGTTATCAAATGAATTATATTAGGCATAAAATGTCTGTAAGTTTAGTTTTCCCAGGGAGAGGGAACCAAAAACTGGAGGGTATAGGTTTAAGGTTCAAGTTCAAGTTCATTGTCATACAAACATATACTGTATATGTATACTGCCAAAGGAAACAATGTTCCTCTGGACCAAGGTGTGCAATGCAGTTCATATAACTGACACATAACACAAAGGTAATACAGATAAATTACCAAAGAATAAGGTACATTTATGACACAAGTCACCTATGACAACACAAACACCTACATCATGATGCTGTTCATCAACTATAGTTCAGCATTTAATACCATCATTCCCACAATCTTTGTTGAGAAGTTACAGAACCTGGGCCTCAGTACCTCCCTCTGAAATTGGATCCTCAACTTTCTAACTTGAAGACCACAATCTGTGTGGACTCGTGTTAACATATCCTCTTCACTGATGATCAACACTGACGCACCTCAGGGGTGTGTGCTTAGCCCACGGTTCTACTCTCTGTATACACATGACTGTGTGGCTAGGCATAGCTCAAATACCATCTACAAATTTGCTGACGATACAACCATTGTTGGTAGAATCTCAGGTGGTGACGAGAGGGCGCACAGGGATGAGATATGCCAACTAGTGGAATGGTGCCGCAGCGACAACCTGGCACTTAACGTCAGTAAGACGAAAGAGCTGATTGTGGACTTCAGGAAGGGTAAGACGAAGGAACACATACCAATCCTCAGAGAGGGATCAGAAGTGGAGAGAATGAGCAGGTTTAAGTTCCTGGGTGTCAAGATCTCTGAGGACCTAAACTGATCTCAACATATCGAAGGCAAGTTATAAAGAAGGCAAGACAATGATTATACTACATTAGGAGTTTGAAGAGATTTGGTATGTCAACAAATACACTCCAAAACTTCTATAGATCTACCATGGAGAGTATTCTGACCGGTTGCATCACTGTTTGGTACGGGGTGGGGGGGACGGTGGGGACGGGGGTGCTACTGCACAGGACCAAAACAAGCTTCGGAGGGTTGTAAATTTAGTCGGCTCCATCTTGGGTACCAGTCTACAAAGTACCCAGAACATCTTCAAGGAGCGGTGTCTCAGAAAGACAGCGTCCATTATTAAGGACCTCCAGCACCCAGGACATGCTCGTTTCTCACTGCTACCATCAGGGAGGAGGTACAGAAGCCTGAAGGCACACACTCAGTGTTTCAGGAACAGATTCTTCCCCTCTACCATCCGATTCCTAAATGGACATTGAACCCTTGAACACTACCTCACTTTTTAGATATATATTATTTCTATTTTTTGCACGACTTTTAATCTATTCAATATACGTATACTGTAATTGATTTATTTATTTATTATTATGATTTACTTGCTTTTTTCTATATTATGAATTGCATTGAACTGCTGCGGCTCAGTTGACACATTTCACAACACATGCCAGTGATAATAAACCTGATTCTAAGGTCACAAAGTAAACAATATGTGCTATTGCCACTTCATGGGCGATGGGATCTGGGGGTGGCAGGGAGTTCAGTAGTTTCATAGTCTGGGGGAAGAAGCTGTTTTCCATCCTAACAGTCCTTGTCCCAGCACTAGCCCTAGCCCTTTTGCCTGATGGTAGGGGGTCAAAGAGGTTGTTTAATGGATGGGAAGGGTCAAGAGGGCCCTGCATGATGAATATCTCAGATGGGTAAGAGAGAGCCCAGATGATCCTATCAGCAGATGACAAGAAATCCAAGGGGGACCTGGCACAACTTTTTCCTGCAACATGCAGAGGGTGGTGTGGAAATGGAACAGCCTCCCTGGGGGAAGTGGTTGATCCAACATAATGTTGAACACAACATTTACAAGACAGTTGGACAGATATGTGGGTGGGAAAGGTTTAGTAGATATGGCAGGCAAATGGATCGTCTTAGATGGGGAATCTCAATCTGTATGGGCTTGTTGGACTGAAAGCCCTGTTTCGTTTCCATCTGTCTCGACGACTCTGTAAGTGTCACAGGGAAGAGCATTACAGTGAGAGACCCGGCGGTGAGGGCGATGACACAGCCCTGTGACTGCAGGCTAAGCAGCAATTGGAAATTACAACGGATTCCACACACCCTACAGGATTAGAACAGGAAATCATGTAGTCCTGAATTAGAAGACCAGCCCACTAGGAGTTCTAGATGATAGTAATTTGATACTTGTAGTTCACAGCCGGGAAGCGGCCCTAACCCAACACCATCGGCACCCTCGCCTTTACCTTGCTGAATGTCGTAATGAATAACGGCGGATTTTAGCGTGTAGTAATGGGTCGGCTGACCGCAAGCACACGATCTGTAGGGCAACACGCCTGGGAGCGGAACTAACGCGTTGCCGCGGCTTGACCCTCGAATCGGGGAAGTTCTCTCTGCGTACAAGTGGGTTATTGACCGGCACCCTGTGGCTTTCCCCATGGTGGTGTGCGATTACGATCGCAGCTCTTCTCTCCCGGAGGCCTTGCAATGGGCGATGTGCCGGGTCGCCTAGGGTCCGTGGGGATTCAGAACACACGGTGGAATCCCCAAAGCCCCAGTATTCCCGACATGTCATTTCACATATCCCCGGTTCAGGGATGCTTGTGGGATCTTCGTAGATTTTCACGAGTTCTCCAAGAACCCGTCCGCAATATCGCGTTGAAATTCCTTTTCCAAGGCGAGATCTAACCCGGTTATTGGATAAACCGTAATATAAATATTGAGAGCGCTGCTGGGCGGTACACTGTATACCACCCAGCTTTAACGGGTGAACTGTGAGATGATAGTTTTGCAATGGTCGCCTGCAAAATAAAGCTGACCTCAGGGATATTTTCAGGGCCTGATGGATCTGTCGGGGACGTGCCTAAAGGGGTGTTTACAACCGGCAAACTCGGGTGAATGAGATGACAGCACTCACCCGCCAAACTATCGTAGCAGTCGATCTCGGTGCTCTCGATAAGTCGGTTCTGCTCCTCGGTCAATCTACCGCGTCCTTTGCGCAGATCGCTCACGTCTTCGCCCCGAGCTTCGCCGATCCGGATCCCTTTGAGTTGCAGTAACGCCCGGTGGTACTTGCCAATCGCCTCGCGGAATTTCTTCTCCCGGTAGCATTGATTCCCCTCGATCTTGAAGCACACGGCTCTCTGGATCTTGCAACCGTTGTCGCTCTCGCTCTCTCCTTGGTGGGCTGCCGGGTTCCTGGGATCCGGCAGCCCCGCCGGACCCCGGAAAGGGTCCCGGGAGCCGGCTGGTGACTGACTGCCTCCCCTCGCTCCTATCCGCGACTGTCGCTGACCGATGCTCCCCCCGCCTATGCCTTGAGCTTTTAGGGAATATTTGCTTTCCATCCCGCCTACAGGCGCACCATTCTTCGCAAGGTCGGAAACCTGTCGCCTTTTGATGGTCTGTAACAGTTTGCTGTGCATATATATATGAGCGATCGCTCCGGCGGTGCTGTTCGCCAACCGAGCTGTCCTTCAGCACCGTGGACAGCGCAAGCTCACACCGGGCTCTCGTGCTGCAGCGGCGCCCGTTTCTCCCGCTTAACCCTTGAAGGCGTTTCCATTTAACCCGCCCACTCTCCTTCAACCACACACACACACACACACGCGTGCGCTGGGGCTCGGGCAATCGCGAAAATAATTGGAACACGAGTAGTAAACGCCGGATAAACCTCCACCCAAATATCAACAACCACTGCAAGGCTGCGTGTTTTCCCGAAATCCCTCTTCCACATCTGCGGCAGTTAGACAGAGCGGTATGGTGATTTGTAATTTAACTCCGCGTGTGCCCACAAGGCGCCGCACCGAGGGAAGGAACTCCGTGCAATACATTTATTGCCACAGACGGCCGGGGAGGCCAAGTCATTGGCTATATTTAAAGCGGCGGTTGATCGGTTCTTGATTAGTACGAGAAGGCGAGAGAATGGGAATGAGGGGGGTTAACAAACCAGCCGTGATAGAGTGGTGGAGGAGACTCGATGGGGCGAACGGTAATACCACGCGGATTAGGCAACATCTGTGGAGCCGTAACAGTCAGTGGTTCCGGTCTCCGACCCCCTCATCGGCTGCTGTCCGTCAGTTTCATTTCAATTTTCTGATTGGAATTGACCTCATGGAGGTGTATAAGATCGTGAGAGCCATGAATACAATACCGGGGCCGGGGTGCTTGGGTTTAAGGTGAGAGGAGTTGATACTTAACACCAGAAAAAAAAGTAGGGAAAGAATTAGGCCATTCAGCCCATCGAGTCTGCTCCACCATTCAATCATGGCTGATTTATCATTTCCTGCCTTCCCCCGTAACCTTTGACACCCTTACTAATCAAGAACCTATCAACCTCCGCCTGTACAATCAATCTATGCATATAAGCTCACTTATGGATTTATATTTATTGTGGTTTTTATTATTGTCTTCTTTAACTTATTGTGTATTTTTGTGCTGAATTGGAGCCAGAGTAACAATTATTTCGTTTTTCTTTTACAGTCGTGTACTGGAAATGACATTTAACAGTCTTGAGTCTGATCAAGGAGAATTCAACGTTCATGCCGTTGGGGCTGTAAACTATTCAGACGAGAAGGCGCTGATCTTCTAGTCTACAAACCCAATGGCACGAGTGTGCTTATCCCTCTACCAGCTTCACTGGGAGCTCACCATCCATCGAATCAGATTTAATATCACTGGTAGTTGTTGTATAATTTGTTGTTTCACACCAGCGGTACATTGCAAAACATAATAAGAAATATTTATAAAAATTAAGTTAAGTGATTTTTCCTGCTCCCTTAAGTGAGAGCACAAAATATAGCAAGGTATGAGTTCAGTGTCCATTCAGAAATCTGAAGGCAGAGGAGGAGAAGCTGTTCCTGAAATGTTCCGGGTGCTTTCAGGCTCTTGTACCACCTCCTTCATAGTAGCAATGAGAAGAGGGCATGTCCTGGGTGATGATGGTCCTTAATGATGTGTGCCAACTACTTGAGGCATCGCCTTTTGAAGATGTCCTCTGTTTTGGGGAGCCCAGTGCCCATGATGTTAAAGATGGCTGTGTTTACAACTTTCTGCAGCTTATTCTGATCCTGCGCAGTGCCTCTCCCCCCCCCCCCCCATACCAGACAGTGATGCGACCAGTTGGAATGCTCTGCACAGTACATCTGTCGAAATCTGTGGGCGTCTTAGATGACGTAACAAATTTCCTCAAACTCCTAATGAAACACAGTCAGTGCTTTGTCCAGCATCGATATGTTGGACCCAGTTTGCTGCCGATCCTCAGAGACGTTGACACCCAGGAACTTGAAACTGCTCACCCTTCCCACTGCTAATCCCTCGATGATGGTTGGTGGTGTGCTCTTTCAACTTCCCCTTCCTGAAGTCCATATTGAGGGATGTGTCATTATAATGGAGACCATACTCCAGAAGTGCTAATGGTATGAACATTGACTTCTTTAACTTCTGTTAACCACTTCCCTCTAATTACACATCCTTCACCTTTCCCCCTACTTTGGTGGCCCTCTCATTACTTCTCTTCTTCTATCTCACAATCATGACCTGCCCATCACTCCCTTCTGGTTTTATTTCAATTTATTTCACTGTCCACTACACCTCAAATCTTTGTATCATCAGCAACTTTGCTGATCCAATTTGCCACATTATCATCCAGATCATTGATATAGATGACAAATAACAATGGACCCAGCACTGATCCCTGTGGCACACCACTAGTCACAGGCCTCCACTCAGAGAAGCAATCCTCCACTAACACTCTCTGACTTCTCCCATTGAGCCAATGTCTAATCCAATTTACTACCTCACCATGTATACCTAGCAACTGAATCTTCCTAACTAACCTCCCATGCAGGACCTTGTCAAAGGCCTTACTGAAGTCCATGTAGACAACATCCACTGCCTTCCCTTCATCCACTTTCCAGTAACCTCCTCGAAAAACTCTAATAATTTGTTCAACATGACCTACCATGCACAAAGCCCTGTTGACTCTCCCTAATAATTCCCTGTCTATCTAAATACTTGTAGATCTTATCTCTTAGTACTCCTTCCAATAATTTACCTACTACTGACGTCAAACTTACCAGCCTATAATTTCCCAGGTTACCTTTAGAGCCTTTTTTTAAACAACAGAAAAACACGAGCTATCCTCCAACTGCATTGCACAATAGTTTTGTGCCAGCAAAGTAATCCTATGCCCATTGTGAATGTAATGCTCTGCTATTGCTGATTTCCTCGGGTAACCCAAAAGGATACACCTCCTGTGCTCCTTGAGACCAAGGTCTCGCTTTAAGTAAGAACTAGAATTCGATTGTAAACAAGGTGGAACAGTGCAAACCTGGTTGGATGAGGACTAACCAATCAGGAGGGACGGGGGTATATATATCCCCGGTCTAGACATGCCTAGGCATCAGCCCTGATGAAGATGGTAGAGTTTGTCATTGGAACATTAGTTAAAGTGACAATAGGCACAGGAATGCCTGTACATAAGGTGGCTGAGAGGAAATGATAAAGTAGTGGTAGTTTTTGATGGGTGGAGGTGTTGATCAGCCTTATTGCTTGGGAAAAGTAACTGTTTCTGAGTCTGGTGGTGGATGTTACATATCTCCTCCCTGATGGAAGTGTGAGCAGGGTGGGTGCAATCCCTTATGATGTTGCTGGCCCTTTTCTGTATATTTGTACTTGATAGGCGTGTATTCTGGGACTGGTGATGTGTTGCACAGTTCGGACTACCTATTGCAGTGTCTTATTGTCTGTTGCAGTGCCGGTAACCTGCTACCCCCCACCTTGTCCATCTCCCTCTCCCTCTGATGCACCCAGGCCCTCTCCCACTGTCCTTCCCCCAGCCCGGTTTCTTCCCCCTCCCTTCTGCTCAATGACTCTAGGTACCTTGGTGAGGCCTTGAAGTTTTCTGAGCAGCTAGGGGTGGATTTATGAGCACCTTGCTCTGACTGCCTAACCAGCTGTGACATCAACTGCATCCGTTCCTGTCCATAGGTAAGGACAGCCATCATAGGCACGGTGGTATTTCAGAAAATGTCCACACCCCTGGAAGGATTACAAGGCATTCAAATTAACATTTTACACTTGAATCTCAAGACATCTCTCACAGCGTTAGTCCCACTTCCATCAGGGAGGAGACTACACTGCATCCACGCCAGGACCACCAAACTCAAAAACAGAACTTACCCCAAGCAGTAAGACTGCTCTACCTGTGAATCCGCCCTCCACACCCCCAAACCACTACTTTATCACTTCCTGTCAGAGTCACTTTATATACAGACACTCATTTGCATATGGACGCACAATCTGTGTACATAAGCTATCTTGTGTATTTATTTTTTTGGTGTTTTTTTACAATTTAAAAAAAATCTTATTGTGCTTCTTTGTGGTGCATCAGATCCAGAACAAAGTCAAATCAAAGTCAAAGTAAATTTTATTATCAGAGTATCATATACAACCCTGAGAGTCATTTTCCTGCGGGCATACTCAGCAAATCTATAGCATGGTAACTATAACAGGATGAATGAAAGATCAAGTAGAGCATAGAGCACCGTGCAAACGCAAATATAAATAAATAGCAAGAAACAATAAGAACATTAAATAACAAGACAAATCACCCCTAAAGTGAGATTATTGGCGTTGGAACATCTCAGTAGATGGGCAGGTGAGCGTAGTTAACCCCTTTTGTTCAAGAGCCTGATGGTTGAGGGACAGTAACTGTTCTTGAACCTGGTGATGTGAGTCCTGAGGCTCCTGTACCTTCTACCTGATGGCAGCAGCGAGCAGAGATCATGGCCTGGGTGGTGGGGATCTCTGATGATGGATGCTGCTTTCCTATGACAGTGTTTCATGTAGATGTGCTCAATAGTTGGAGAGCAAGATGGCGGCAGCGATCATTGGTGATTTTCTGAGTAACATTTGTTTTGTCTTCCTTTACACTCGTGAAATAACTATAAACACTTGAATCTTGTTCTTGTTAAAAACATCACTTATTTGTTTACAATTTTTGGGCATATCATGCGTTCATTTTGGGATCTGTACTTATTAAATAAGACATAATTCTCTTCCAATATCATACATTTGTAGAGCCATTGGTGTGGCATGCTTCATTTTGGATTGGTTAGCACAGGTCTTGACTCAATTAGTGCATCAGCTTGATTTCAAAAATATGTTATAAAATATTAAGTCTGTGCCTGGTCACATGACATAGCACAGTGGTCGCCACTTTCGCTTTGAAGTCAATGTTTAAGCTGCAATCTGACTCATGCCAAAAATCCAGGCTGTGATCTCAGCATAGAGGCGTTTAGGGCAGCAGTGAAGGTCCTCCATCTTTGTATAGGATTCTTCATTGCTGTTTCTGTAATAATTGTTTCTTTGACTGGTCAGGGTTGCTAGCCCTGAGTTGAACCTCCAAACCCAAGGAACTGGAGGACCTCTCTGAGTCTGTCCTCTACCCTTTGACCTGTTTGGCATGGGTGACCCTAACAAGAGCCAACGCAAAAAGCCCTGACTCCAGCCAGCATAGCTCTCCAGGTGATTGAGTCTCCAAACCCTTCGACAAGGTTGTGGTCTTCTTGGAGCAGATAAAGTACTGAAACAGCATTATTCTGAATAAAGTGCAAGGGGGTAACACACACAGAACGCTGGATGAACTCAGCAGGTCAGGCAGCATCTTTGGAAAGGGAATAAACAGTTAATGTTTGGGCTGAGACCCTTCTTCATGACTGGGAACTCTATAGATATTGCCTCCCCTGTTGTGTGTTACTCTGAATAAGCTAGGATTTCAATTGGTGAAGTTAGGGTTGGTCAACGACGGTTTGAGGGATCTGACAAATGCACAAGCTTCCGGCACATTTAGCAGTTCAGACAACACCTAGGGAGGGAAATGGATGGTCAATGTTTCCAATTTGGACTGAGACAGAATCCAGATGGAAGGTCTCGACTTGTAACGTTGACCATCTATCTCCTTCTGTAGATACTGCCTGACCTGCTGAGCTCTTCTGGCATTTTGTGTGTGTTCATCTGGAACACTACCGTCTGTAGAATTTCTTGTGTTTATGAAGTGCATGGGGGAAGCTCTTTGGTCTGTAGAACCAACATTTCTCTCTCAACCAATATCTCTTAGGTGGGTATCTTGGTCAGTACTGACAGGTTGGGTTGAAAGGCCAGTTTTCATGCTCTGTTATTCTATGATCACTAAAGCAGATTATCTGAGCAAAGCACCTTCGCTCCATCCACAAAAACTGGATTTTTCAGTCACCAACCAGTCTCCACCCCCATTCTGACATGTCAAAACATGAGGCCAAACTCAGGTTAGAGGAGCAACACCTCATATCCCATCTGGGTGGCCTCCAACTTGATGGCATGAACATCAATTTCTCCAACTTCCAGTAATTTTCTCCCCTCCCCTATTCAATTCCCCCAATCTGCAACCCCACCCTTACCTCTTCTCTTCTCCTCACCTGCTTATCACTTCTCCCTCCTTCCCTAGCCTATCAGATTCCTTCCTCTACAGCCCTTTACCTATCATCTCCAGTTTCTTAGTTCATTCTCCAGCCCCAAACTTCCTTACTCTGGAATCTTCCCCCTTCCTTTCCAGTGCTGATGAAGGGTCTCAGCCAGAAACACAGAGTCTTTATTGTACTTCACAGATGCTGCCTGACCTGTCAAGTTCCTCCAGCATCTTGCATGTGTTTATCTGACCATTATTACGACGGTGGAACCTTTACCTGCCATATTTCCCACATTAACAAGTAGCTGTGAGATTATAAGGTAGCGTTTTCACATCTTTCTTTGAAGCTTTCTGCTGCTTTTTTTTTGTTAGAGTTGTGGCAGTAATGTTAGCAAGTGACTGTGCTGGATGCCAGGCCCCCAGGAATCCCGGTGTCACAGGCTGACAGGGTCGTAAAGAGCTTTTGGCACATTGACCTTTACAAATCAAAGTATTGAGTACAGGAACTGGAATGTTATGCTAAGGTTGTATAAGACATTGGCGAGGCCTAATTTAGAGTACTGTTTGCAATTCTGGTCACCTACCTACAGGCAAGATATCAAATTGAAAGAGTGCCAAGAATATTTACAAGGATGGTGCCAGGACTTGAGGATCTGAGTTATACGATAAGGTTGAATAGGTTACAACTTCATTCCCTAGAGCCCGGGAGATTTGATAGAGGTATACAAAATTATTAGAAATATAGACAGGGCAAATGCAAGCAGACTTTTTCCACTGAGGTCGGGTGGGAATAGAACTAGAGGTCATGGGTTGCGGGTGAAAGGTGAAATATTTGAAGGGAACTTTTTCCACACAGAGAGCAGTGAGAGCGTGGAATTAGCTGCCAGCACAAGTGCTGGATGAGGTTTCACTTTCAGCAATTTGGATAAGTAGATGGATGGGAGGGGTATGGAGGTCTCTGTTCCCAGTGCAGGTCAATGGGATCAGGCAGAATAACAGTTCAGTATGAACTAGATGGGCCAAATGGCCTGTTTCTGTGCAGAAATTCTATAATGACAATGACTAAGCACACATCAACCATTCTGGGATGGTTGCTTGATCAAAATCCCAATTCCACCTGGCTATCTAGCCTGCAGCTTCTCAAGAAAGTAGTGGGCCATCATTTGTTCAACAGAAGCAAGAAATATCCCAAAATAAATCCTTAAGGAAAGCCTAATTCAAATGGAATTCATTAGCCTTTCCTTCCCCCAAAGTACCTTAAACATAATTAGTCAAGATGATGGGCATTTGAATTGATTTGGATACGATCACTGACAGGACAATAAAATGTATTCAATTAAAGCTGCTTTCAGCAAGGGTAATGGTAGCAACCTCGTTGAATTTCAAAATGTCATTTTGGAATATTAAAAAAAAGGTTCAGGAAATACCCAGCGGTCAGGCAGCAGCTGTGGGAAAAGAATCAAGTTAACATTTATGTAGTTATGTAGTGATGAAGTTTTTTGAATTGTTTATTTGGATCTGCTTTACTTATTGCGAGGCCACCATGTGGGAATTTGCCTTCCGAAGGCTTCCTCATCAAGCCTTTTGATGGCTCTGGGCCTGTACTATACTCATTGGGATGGGGCGGGGTGGAACCTCACTGAAACCTAGGTGTTAGGTTTTAGATTTGAAATTATGTCTGAGTGTTCAGAGGCTTTGATAAAGTGGATGTGGTGATGAGGAGGAATTTCTTTAGCCAGAGAGTGGTGATTCTGTGGAATTTGTTGCCACACGCAGCTATGGCGGTCAAGTCATTGAGTATATTTAAGGCAGAGGGTGATAGATTCTTGATTAGTCAGGATATGGTGAAAAGGCAGGAGATTGGGGCTGAGAGGAAAAAGGATCAGCTATGATGAAATGGCAGAGCAGCCTCAATGGGCCAAATGGCCTCATTCTGCTCCTATATCTTATGGTCTTGTAGGTCAACATTTGGGCTCAAGAAAGATGATGCTGAGATTTTAAAGAGTAAAGCAAGTAGTCAAACAGCTACCAGAAGGTAATCACAGTCCCACTGTACTTCAAATCCAATATAGGTTCCATTAACTGGAGCAAGCCTGAGGTGCCTATTGCTTACACAGTGGCTTCTGGTTAATCGGGCCATCAGTCAGGACAGCCGCTTATTTGGGACAACTATTAAAGTACAAAAACTGATCTAGAAAATACCCAGATTCACTTCATTTATTTGGGGCACTATGTCACTTAATTGGGACAAGACTGTTGCCAAACCATTCCTAACTAGCGTCAGTCACATACATTTATTTATTGAAGGTTGGAGGCCCAATATTTATATATTGATTGAGATACAGTGTGAAATAGGCCTTTCTGCCCCTTTGAGCCATGCTTTCAGCAATTCGATTTAATTCTAGCATAATCACAGGACAACTTAAAATGACAGATTAACCTACAAATCGGTAGGTCTTTGGACAGTGGGAGGAAACTAGAACACCCAAAGGAAACCCAGGTGGTCACAGGGAGAAGTTACAAACTCTTTGCAGGCAGCGGTGGGAATTGAATCTGGATCACCTGTACTGTAATGCATTATACGCTGATCACTACACTACCGCGTGTGGCCGCAGGACACTAACTACACCGAGCTTTGAGCGAACAGTTTTTTAATAGCATCAGTTGTGTGTGTGTGTTTGTGTTTAAAAAGTGATTTTTGTCACTAATAGTTAGCAAGAAATAATCAGTAAGGCAATTCAGTACTGTTTTGTTCACTGTGGTTTCAAACATTCAGATGCCAGAGAGAAAATGAAACGATTTCACTACTTCAACGTTAGGAACTTGAAGAATTTGAAGGGTTTGGCAATCATCTTGAATGTTACAATAAAAATGAAGATTTGGAGAATGCAATTGTTGTAAGCATTGTATGAAGGCAGTCCATTATCTGTACCAGGTGTCTGCACTGAATTTTTACATACATTGGATGAATTCCTCTGTCAATAACAATTAACTAATATAGTTTTATAGAACTGCAGTAGCATTGGTAGTGTTGTAATATGTTCTGCATTTCATTTAAATACATAAATTATTACCGTTTGTCTTTTTTTAAATACCTTTTTAGCGATTTCCATTAAATTTTGGCTAACTGTGGTAGCCACTTAATTAGCCAATATGTACTGGTCCCTATGTTTCTCAATTAACCAGAACCTACTGTAGCTCCATCCCACTGCCAATGCCAAAATCAGAGAGAAATGGACGAAGGATGTTGTAAGCAATATCTGTTTAGTGTGCCTGTAACATCATGCAAGACTGGCCTGAATATTACATTTGGATGACAGACGCTAGAATCTGTAGCAACACACAAGGACTTGGCAGGTCAGGCAACATCTAAAGAAGGAAATGGACTGTCAATGATGCAGATCTACAATTGTTGAGACTCAACTTAAAGCATCAACTGTCCATCTCCATCATAAATGCTGCCTGACCAGCTGAGTTTCGTGTCCGTTCTGTGTTAGTGAATATTAATCCTGTCCAGTTTGAGTGAAGGTAGGATGATTTAAGCAATATCTCCATTTAATATGCATATAATATCATAAAAGACTGGCCTGAATACACTGGACAACAAAAATCTTGTTTCTTGAATATGAGGGGTCATTGATAAGTTTGTGACCTAAGGTAGGAGTAAATTTTAGAAACCTAGCACATTTATTTTTCAACATAGTCCCCTCCCACATTTACACACAGTCCAGCGGTCGTGGAGCATACGGATCTTTGACCTCCAGAAAGTGTCCACAGCAGGGGTGATTGATAAGCTTGCGGCCTAAGGTAGAAGGAAATGAGTTATACAGCTCTCGTTACATGCACATGCATTTCAACTCTTTGACTGATTATGCAGAAAGTTTGAAGTTAATAACTCATCAGGGGTGATTGATAAGTTTGTGGCCTAAGGCAGAAGGAGATGCATTATTACTTCAAACTTTCTGCATAATCACTCAGAGTTGACCTGCATGTGCATGTAATGAGAGTTGTAGAACTCATCTCCCTCTACCTTAGGCCATGAACCTATCAATCACCCTTGCTGTGGACACCTTCTGGAGGTGCAAGATCCGTATGCTCCACGACCGCTGGACTAAGTGTGTAAATGTGGGAGGGGACTATGTTGAAAAATAAATGTGCTAGGTTTTGTAAAACTGACTCCTTCTACCTTAGGCCACAAACTTATCAATCACCCCTCATACTTTATGGTGTACCTTATGAAGTTTTGGGCTTCTGATCAAGAAACTCATCATGAAATTTCCACATGAGGCACAATTTTTTAAAAAATCACCCGTATCTGTTATTTCAATTAATAATTCAAGTCAAAATAACTGATGTCAAGATTAAGGAGGCATTTTTGTTAGTTCATAAATCAAACAGGTCATCAGTGACAGGCATTTTGAAGAATTTCTAGTGGGACCGGAGAAATTCACATGGAAGGCATTTAAGGATTTTGTTGAAAGTTCTCTTGGCAACTACAGAGCATCAAACTACGTGCAGCTGGTTGACAACATGCTTCAAGCAAACAAAACCATGAAGTGCAACGTGTCACTGAAGATTCATTTTCTGCATTCCCATTTGGACTTCTTCCCTGCAAATCTTGGTGCTGTCAGTGACGAGCACGGTGAAAGGTTTCACCAGGACATTGCGGTCATGGAGAAACGGTATCAGGGCAACTGGAATCCATCAATACTGGCTGATTATTGTTGGACACTTGAGTGAGAAGCCTCAGGCACTGAGTACAAATGAAAATCATCAACAAAACATTTTTAGCTCAGTTGAACTATTGCGAAGCGTCACCACTGTTATGCAATTAAACACTTTATATTCAATAAAAGTTAATTTATTGTTTCTCCAAAATCTTACATGATACAAGTAGTCTGAAATTATATTTGTGTTTTAGCTTTAAGTAGTCTATCATTTAAAAAAATTCTGAGGAAGCAACGTTTCCGAAAAAACTTTGTTGTCCAGTGTTATCAAAGTATGTACAGTGTACTGCATATAAACTTGAGATTCACCTTCCACTACAGACAGCACACTGACAAGTAATCTCCAACTACAGAGGAGTTCAGGCATTACCCGGGTTCAGTTTCCAATGCTGCCTATGAGGAGTTTGTGCATTCCCTGTGAGTGTGTGGGTGCCCTACGGCTGCTCCAGTTTCCTCCCACATTCCAAGGAGGTTAATTGGTGACAAGGGTGTAATTGGGTGACATGGACTCATTGGGCCAGAAGAACCTTCTACTGAGCTGTATCTCTAAATAAAATAAAAGATAAAATAGAGATTTGTCTTTCAGGTACGCCTTAAACATTTCAAAATTAGCATCAGTCAACAATGTTATTGAATAAAGAGGGAAGCTTTGGGGTTCTAATGTTTTCTGACATTCATTCTTCAGGTTTCTTTTCCTGTTCTGTGGATGTTTGTGGAGAGTAAGGATTTCAGGTTGTACGCTGTAGATGTTCTCTGATATCAAATTGAACCATTTGAAACTGGCTACTCAGTCAAAGCACAAATCAAACTACAGTAGCAAGAGATGAATTAAAATAATTTTATATCTTCTCAGAAGCAAGAAAAATAAACGCATGGGAATAAACGGTGCCTTATAAACACAGGCATAAAACACTCCAAATGGCAATAACTTTGTAAATAAAATGGCCTGCACCTGATGTTCCTCAGTGCTGAGGTATCCCAACGTGACACATACCCACGAATGGCAGGAGTTCTGTAATGAAGTAAACAGTCCGATTTATCCAAGTCCCCTTTTAACAGGGGTTCCCAGCCTTTTCTTATGCCATGCACTGATACCATGAAGCAAGGGGTCTGTGGACCCCAGGTTGGGAACCCCTGCCTTGTTAGTAGTGACAGTGACCACACTGCACCGGAATAAACTGTGAATGAGGGGAGAAAAATTCCCAGCACAGTCCGAGCGACAATGGCTTGACTGATAACGAGGCGTCACTTAAACCCGTGCGCCAAGGCAGTGATCATATACAAAATATCTACACCAAAATTTACTGACCCCTTGAAAAAGCTTTAACACCCTTCCTATTAACACACGCACACACAAAACAACAGGTTCTGAATAAATTATCAAAACAAAATCTAAATGTTAATTAAAATCTTGTTCTCTCCCATTATCCTTTCAATAGATTCCTTATGTTGATCTTTTGGTGGGAGAATGGTGTGTTGCTGTGAACGAAGGGATACCTAATGCGCATATAAAAATAAAGTGTCATGCGTGCCTTTTGTTACTTCAGTTTCTTGCCCAGCCGTTCGAACACACTGACGGCGGCCGTGGAGTCCATCTGAGCCAGGCGACCCTCTGTACTGCTGGTCACTTTGGTACCGGCCGCAGTCCGTGCCATGTTCTTGATGGTCACAGTGAACTCGGGGCTGCCGCGGCTTTTCGTACTGCTGACTTTGTTGTCCTGTGTGTCGGCCTCGGTGGAGGCGGGCTTCCCCAGCCTATGCCTGATGCTGACCTTGGCTTGGCTCGCCGACTGCAGGCGGGTGGTGGGGACCACACCTGCGGTTTGTACACCCTTGCCGGGCACAGTCCTACTGCCAGTTTTCGGGACTGCCAGCCGTCTTATCGTGGTGGCGGAGGCTTTGGCTCTCTCCCTGGTTATGAGCGGAAGCGCGGGGCTCTCCTGTGCGGACGCGGTCGGAGCCCTCTTCAAGACCCCCGCGTACTGAAGCACAGAACCGGCCTCGTCATCATCGCTGCTCTCCTTCTGACTGACAACTTCGCCCAGGCGGCTGAACACTCCCGTCGGCTGAAAGAGAATCCGTATTTCAGCACAATCAGTCTAACTACCATGAAGACAATAGCACAGCACAGCACAGCAATATCATGAAGGATCCCGCCACCCTGCTCATGGACTGTCTGTCCCACCTCCATCAGGGAGAAGGCTAAGTAGTATCCACACCAGGACCACCAGAGTCAAAACAACTACTTCCCCCAAACCATCAGGTCGATCAAAACCGTCACCCATTAACCCACCCCAATGAACACATCACCGAGCATCACTTTATGTACAGTACTGTGCAAAAGTCTTGTTATACAGCCAGGTTACTAAGACTTTTGCGCAGTTCTGTATTTGTTAACTTGGAGTGGAGAGCAAGCTTGTAAATCTGGCTGGAGCAAAGGATCTTCAGAATGGTGACGGTGGAGCACTGTGGGAGGGGTGTGGGACAGGCTGTAGAGAAGGAATGCTGGTGGGGGGTGGGGGTATCATGGGTGCAGACACACCCAGCCCTGAGACACCAGGCGAGGTCATTTGATTCTAATAACTGGTTTATTGATCATTACAGAACGTCTCTCTGGTGTTTCCCACTCCCTTCCCCTTTTCCCAACCATGATCCTCCTCCTTCTTGCCCCCTCTCCCCTTCCTTCCCATACATATCATCGTATGGGATATCGTATCCCATACGATAGAGACCCATATCAGAATTAGGTTTATCATCACTCACACGTCATGAAATTTGTGTTTTTTTTGCGGCAGCAGTACAATGCAAAACACCACATTGCTACAGTATTGTACAAAAGTCTTAGGCACCCTAGCTATATAGATGTGACTAAAACTTTTGCACAGTTCTGTAGCTTCAATCAGTCTATGTGTTTAACAGTTACTTGTACATTACTAGCCTGTATGACTTGGGACGATGGGAGGAAATCCCCACGGTCACGTGGAGAACATAGAAACTGCTCAAGACACTGATGGGAAGTGAACCCAGGCCACGGTGCTGTACAGCGGCACGCTCACTGCTCTGCTCCCACACCACCCCAGTGTAGTGCTTCTGTTTCTCTGGTGAACAATGTTTGTCTAATGCTACGTGCCTGTGATGCGGTTGGAAATTTTCATTCTATGCATGTATCTGTGTACGTGACAACTTCACTCTGAATTCATTCGGTGTTTGATTCACATGTCCAGCTGCCAGCCAGCATGCTCTCATGATGATATTGATAAAAGTGGACCGAGTGGGATAAATTCTTGATTACTAAGTTTCAAGGTTATGGGGAATGGGGTTGAGAGGAAAAGTAAATCAGCAGAGCAGAATGGATGGGCTGAATTGCCTGATAACGTCATAAGACGCTGGAGCAGAATTAGGCCGTTTGGCCTAGTGAGCCTGCTCCGCCATTCCATCGTGGCCAATTTATTTTCCCTCTCAACCCCATTCTCCTGTCTTATCCCCATAAACTCTGACCCCTTACAAATCAAAGATCTATCAACCTCTGCTTTAAATATACCCATTGACTTGGCCTCTACAGTTGCCTGTGGTAACTAATTTCATAGATTCACCACCCTCTGGCTAAAGAAATTCCTCTTCATCTCTCTTCAAAAGGGATTTCCCTGTAATCTGAAGCTGTATCCCCGATCCTAGATTTCCCAATGTAGAAAACATCCTCTCCACATCCATTCAGTCTGGGCCTTCCAATGTTTCAATGAGATCCCGCTCATTCTTCTCAACTCTGAAGTGTACAGGCCTAGAGCTGTCAAATGTTCCTCATACATTAACCCCTTATTTCCCACAATCATTCCCATAAACCTCTTCTGGATCCTCTCCAATGCCAGCACATCCTATCTTAAATACGAGGCCCAAAACTGCTGACAATACTCCAACTGTGGTCTGACCAATGCTTTAAAAATTCTCAGCAGTACCACCTTGCTTTTATATTCAAATTCTCTCAAAATAAAAGCCACCATGGCATTTGCCTGCCTCACCACTGGCTCAACCTGTAAATTAACCTTTAGGGAATCCTGCCCAAGGATTCTCTGATTTCTGAACTTTCTCCCTATTTAGAAAATAACGTAGGTCTTTTTGCCTTTTACCAAAGTGCATTACCATAAACTTCCCAACTCTTTTCCAGCTGCCGCTTCTTTGCCCATTCTCCTAATCTGTCCAGGACCTTTTGTAGCCTCTCTACTTCCTCAAATCCAGCCCCTCCTATTCTTGTATCATCTGCAAACTTGGCCACAAAGCCATCAATTCCATCATCCAAATCACTGACGTAAAACGTAAAAATAACAGTCTCAATGCCGACCCTGCAGAACACCACTAGTCATGGGCAACCAATCAGAAAAGGATCCCTTTATTCCCACTCTTTGCCTTCTGATAGTCAGCCAATCTTCTGTCCATGCTAGTACCTTTACTGTAATTCCATGGGCTCTTACCAGTTTTAGCAGCCTCACATGTGGCACCTTGTCAAAGGCCTTATGACAATCCAAGTACACAACATCCATCCAGTCTCCTTTGTCTATCCTGCCTGTTATTTCCTCAAAGAATTCCAACAGGTTTGGCAGGCAAGATTTCTCCTAAAGGAAGCAATGCCCACTTTGGCCTACTTTATCATGTGCATTAAGAACCCCAAAACCACATCCTTAACAATTAACTCCAACATCTTCCAAACCACTGAAGCCAGGCTAACTGGCCTGTAATTCCTGTCTGTTACCTCCCTCTCTTCTTAGAGTGGAATAACATTTGCAATCTTCCAGTCCTCTGGAACCAAACCAAAATCTAGTGATTCTTGAATGATCACTACAACATCATCAGCTACCTCTTTCAGTTCACTGGGGTGTAGTCCACCTGCTCCAGGTGACTTACCCACCTTCAGACCCTTGGTCTTCCCAAGCACCTTCTCCTTAGTAATGGCAACTTCACTCACTTCTGCCTCCTGACACTCAAATTTCTGGCATACTGCTAGTGTCTTCCACAGTGTGGACTAATGTAAAATACTTAGTAATTTTGCCCTCCTTTTCCTGGTCCCCATTACTACCTCTCCAGTGTAATTTTCCAGCTGTCAAATATCCACTCGCGCCTCTCTTTTACTCTTTATATATCTGAAAAAAAACTTTTGGTATGCTTTTATATTATTCACTAGCTTACATACATATTTCACCTTTTCCTCCTTATTGCTATATTTAATTGCCTTCTGTCAGTTTTTTAAAAGTTTCCTAATCCTCTAAGTTCCCACTAATTTTTGCTATATTGTATGCCCTATCTTTGGCTTTTATGCTGTCTTTGACCTCTCTTGTCAGCCAAATTACTATCAGAAATTCCAACCATTGCTGCTCTACTGTCATCTCTGCTAGAGTCCCCCTCCTATCAACATTGGCCAGCTCCTCTCTCATGCCCCTGTAATTCCCTTTACTGCGCTGTAATACCAATATATCTGAGCTCAGCTTCTGCCTCTCAAAGTGGCATGATGAATTCTATCACATTATGACTACTGCCTCCTAAGGGTAGTAGTAGGGAACAGTTCAATTACAGTAATCAGAATGGAACTGAATTAGTGTCTCATAAACATGAGAAGAAGGAGGGTCCTAGTGCAAAGCGTTGACTGTTTATTCATTTCCATAGACTCTGTATGTACCCCAGGCTACTGTGGGAGGCGAGGGAGGAGATTGCTGAGCCTCTGGCGATGATCTTTGCATCATCAATGAGGACAGGAGAAGTTCCGGAAGATTGGAGGGTTGCGGATGTTGTTCCCTTGTTCAAGAAAGGGAATAGAGAGAGCCCAGGAAATTATAGACCAGTGAGTCTTACTTCAGTAGTTGGTAAGTTGATGGAGAAGGTCCTGAGAGGCATAATAATATTAGGAATAGTCAGCATGGCTTTGTCAAAGTCAGTTCGTGCCTTACGAGCCTGATTGAATTTTTTGAGGATGTGACTAAACACATTGATGAAGGTAGAGCCATAGATGTAGTGTATATGGATTTCAGCAAGACATTTGATAAGGTACCCCATGTCAGGCTTATTGAGAAAGTAAGGAGGCATGGGATCCAAGGGGACATTGCTTTGTAGATCCAGAACTGGCTTGCCCACAGAAGACAAAGAGTGGTTGTAGACAGGTCATATTCTGCATGGAGGTTGGTGACCAGTGGAGTGCCTCAGGGATCTGTTCTGGGACCCCTACTCTTAGTGATTTTTATAAATGACCTGGATGAGGATGTGGAAGTGTAACTGGCGGTGGTGGAGGCGGAAACAGTAGGGCCTCTTAAGAGATTCCTGGATGGATACATGGAGATAGAAAAATAGAGGGCTATGGGTAAGCCTAGGTAGTTCTAAGGTAAGGACATGTTCAGCACAGCTTTGTGGAATGAAGTTCCTGTATTGTGCTGAGGGGTTTCTATGTAGAAGTAGGCCATTCGGTCCATCAAGTCTGCTCTGCCTTTCAATCATGGGTTGATCCAATTCTTCTGGTCACCCCACTCCCCTGCCTTCTTCCCATACCCTTTGATGCCCTGGCTAATCAAGAACCTATCTATTTCTGCCTTAAAAGCACCAAATGTGTTGGCATGACCTGCTGAGTTTTTCCAGCATCTTGTGCGTGTTGCTTTGGGCGAGTATCTGATAGGACAGAGAGTGGGACTACTTTGATTGTTCTTACACTGAGCAGTTATGGAGTTGATGGGCCAAATGGACTACTTCCAGGATGTAACAACTCCGTGATTCAGTGATGATAATATGCAGGGCATTTTCCGAAGATTTGCTCTCAGAATGACATCAGTATCTCTTCACTGAATGTTAAGGACGTTAACATTTAGTGGAACCTCGCAGGCCCACTGACATAAGCAGCACCTGAATATAGGGCCATTAATCAGAAATTTTAAGGTCATAAGACCACAAGATATAAGAGCAGAATGAGGCTATTTGGCCCATTGAGTCTGTTCCATCATCTCCCCATGGCTGATCCATTTCCCTCTCAGCTCCATTTTCCCGTATCCCTTCATGCCTTGACTAATTAAAAGAATCTATCAACCTCTGCCTTAAATATACTCAATGACTTGACCTCCACAGCCGCCTGTGACAATGAATTCCAGATCATTGTCCAGATCCAGACACACTGGCTAAAGAAATTCCTCCACTTGTCCTCTTAATCTTGGGCCGTGTCATTTGGTGTTAGACTTTCCCACCAGAGGAAATACCCTCCTCTCCACATCCACTCTATCCAGGCCTTTAAACATTCAATGGGTTTCAATGAGGTCACCCCTCATTATTCTGAGTTCCAGTGAGTACAAGCCCAGAGCCATCAAATAATTTTAATATGACAAGCCATTCAATTACAGTATGTATATAACAGTTAAATTAAATAAGTAGTGCAAAAAGATTTTTAAAAAAGTAGTGAGGTAGTGTTCATTGAATGGGCTTCAATGTCCATTCAGAAATCAGATGGCACAGGGAAAGAAGCTGTTCCTGAATCATTGAATATGTCCCATCAGGCTCCCGTACCTCCTCCCTGATGGTAGCAATGAGAACAAGGCCAAGCCCTGGGTGATGGGGGCCATTATTGATGGAAGTCATCTTTCTGAGGCATCAGAATCAGAATCAGGTTTATTATCACTGGCATGTGTTGTGAAATGTGTTAACTGAGCCGCAGCAGTTCAATGCAATATATAATATAGAAGAAAACAAATAAATAATAATAAAAAATAAATCAATTACAGTATACGTATATTGAATAGATTAAAAATCATGCAAAAAATAGAAATAATATACATTTAAAAAGTGAGGTAGTGTTCATGGTTCAATGCCCATTTAGGAATCGGATGGCAGAGGGGAAGAAGCTGAGTGTGTGTCTTCAGGCTTCTGTACCTCCTCCCTGATGGTAACAGTGAGAAAAGGGCATGCCCTGGGTGCTGGAGGTCCTTAATAATGGACGCTGCCTTTCTGAGACATCGCTCCTTGAAGATGTTCTGGGTACTTTGTAGGCTGGTACCCAAGATAGAGCCAACTAAATTTACAACCCTCTGAAGCTTGTTTCGGTCCTGTGCATTAGTACAACCCCCCCCCCCCCTCCCCCGTACCAAACAGTGATGCAGCCGGTCAGAATACTCTCCATGGTAGATCTATAGAAGTTTTGGAGTGTATTTGTTGACATACCAAATCTCTTCAAACTCCAAATGTAGTATAATCATTGTCTTGCCTTCTTTATAACTTGCCTTTGATATGTTGGGACCAGGTTAGGTCCTCAGAGATCTTGACACCCAGGAACTTGAAACTGCTCATTCTCTCCACTTCTGATCCCTCTCTGAGGATTGGTATGTGTTCCTTCATCTTACCTTTCCTGAAGTCCACAATCAGCTCTTTCGTCTTACTGACATTGAGTGCCAGGTTTTTGCTGCGGCACCATTCCACTAGTTGGCATATCTCACTCCTGTACGCCCTCATCACCATGTGAGATTCTACCAACAATGGTTGCATTGTCAGCAAATTTGTAGATGGTATTTGAGCCGTGCCTAGCTACACAGTCATGTGTATACAGAGAGTAGAGCAGTGGGCTAAGCACACACCCCTGAGGTGCGCCAGTGTTAATCGTCAGCAAGGAGGATATCACCAATCCGCACAGCTTGTGGTCTTCCAGTTAGGAAGTCAAGGATCCAATTACGGAGGGAGGTACAGAGGCCCAGGTTCTGCAACTTCTCAATCAGGGTCGTGGGAATGATGGTATTAAATGCTGAGCTTTAGTCGATGAACAGCATCCTGACGTAGGTGCTTTTGTTGTCCAGGTGGCATTGCTCCTTCATGACAAAGGGTGAATGTTTCAGGCCATTCACGTTCAGTTCCCTCTCTGCAGATGCTCCCTGACTTATTTCAAATTGTCAGTAATTTAGAATTTCTTTAAAAGGTTCAGCAGGTTTATTTCATTATAGATATAGAGCTTATATAATAGAATACTAGAAAACGTACAATAAGAGTGTATGCCTTTAAAAGTTTGGGGCCCCACGTGCTTAGATCCCTCAAAGTTGCTGTGCAAGTTGATAAGCTTATTCAGATGGCGTATGGTCTTCATTAGTCAGGTGACTGAGAGCCACGAGGTAGCGTTGCAGCTCTGTGAAACCCTGGTTAGACCACACTTGGAGTCTTGTGCTCACTATAGGAGGGATGGGGAAGCTTTAGAGAGGGTGCAGAAGAGATTTACCAGGACGCTGCCTGGATTAGAGAACAAGCCTGATGAATATAGTTTGAGCGAGCTAGGGCTTTTCTCTTTGGAGTGGAGGAAGATGAGAGGTGATTTGATAGAGTGTACACGATAGTGAAAGGCAGAGATAGAGTGGACAGCTAGAACTTTTAGAAATGGTTAATATGAGGGGGCATAATCAGTGTTTGGAGGAAAGTATGGTGGCAGGGAGGGGAGTGAGATGAAAGTTTTTAATTTTTTTTATTTCTTAATTTTTTTTAATATACACAGTGTGGTTGGTGCGTAGAACACGTTGCCAGGGTTGCTGGTACAGGTAAATACATAAGATCCATTTAAGAAATTATGGATGGCAGGATGGAGATACATCTCTACTAAAGGAGGTGTAAGACACACTTTCCCGCCACTAGCCTGCAGGTCACCTTTGGGCAAGGTGTAGCGTCTGTTTAGCCCACCCCCCTCCCCACCACCACCAATCAGAGTCACATGAAGCCATGGTGGATGGTTGAATGAGTAGCCGGTGCACATCACAAGTCCTGGTTATGAAGAGTATTGGTAATGGTTGGGAGACACCAGGCTTGTAAAGACACTGCCCAGAAGAAGGCAATGGCAAACCACTTCTGTAGAAAGACCATGACTGTCTAAGTCATACAATACAGCGCAGAACAAGACGAGACATTTAAGAGGCTCTTAGATTGGTGCATAGATGATAGAAAAATAGAGGATTATGTAGGAAGGAGGGGTTACATTGATCTTAGAGTAGATTAAAAGGGCCTTTACTGTGCTGTCAAGTCACAAACAAGAGAGATTCTGCAGATGCTGGAAATCTGAGCAACACACACAAAATGCTGGAGGAACTCAGCAGGCCAGGCAGCATCTGTGGCCTGAAACATCGATTGTACTTTGTTCCACAGGTGCTGCCTGGCCTGCTGAGTTCCTCCAGCATTGTGTTGTTGCCTGTACTATGCTGTAATGTTCTACATTCGAATATAGCGTGGACAGTCACAACTGATACTGTGGAATTTTTCTACCGCCCACCTTCTTGCAGTTTCAACAGTATTTATAGCAGCCTTTGATCAGGATAAATCAGGCACACAGAACTTGTTTCCAAGGGCCCAGGTTTTATTGACTATACACAAGTCAGCCATAAACATCTATTTCCATTCCTTGTCACAATGTGACAGAAACTTAATTTTAAATTTGCAACCAATGAATTATTTTCCTTCTGAGAGTTTTAAGGGATGTGGGGCTAATCTCTTTGGTTAGTATCCCAAGGCATGGAACAAAGGAAAACGGTTGGGTCCTTTTTCTTTGAGATGGGGAGGACGATGAAAATGAGGAAGGGAAAGGATTGTGCTCATTCTGCTCACAGGTTAGTGTGGAAATACATTTGTAACCCTGAAGTGTTTATGAATTTATACCTTTGGTAAAGCATATTGTGACAAAATGGAACCTGTGTGATTCCAGTACGCTTTGCAGGGTTGTTTGAATAGGAAGCTTGCAGGGCACATGATTTATAGTTGGATATGCGTTTTATAACAAGGAATGTTTTGAAATTAGAGAGAAACAGGATGCAGATGCTGGGGGGGAGGGGGAGAAATGGCAAAACAAATGGGCTCGTCGAGACGGTTATGAGATAAGACAGGAATGCAATTAAGGGACGGAATGAACTCAAAGATACGAAGCTGATGATTTACTGGACTTTGTAAATGTACAAAAATGATTTGTTTGGAGCTGTAAGGTTGAAGCTACCAACAACTTAGTGTACAGAAGTAGACTTTCCCTTGTAAGTAATAAACGCGCATATGATTTGAACCGCTCTGAGTTTGTTGTAGCCTGTTACTGTATATTAAAAGACCCAGCTGAACCGTACACAACATTAGAAACTTTTTGTTAGGCAAATGTTTAAGAAAATGAAAGAGGAATGAGAGAAAAATGGAGAGCTATGTAGGAGGAAATGATTAGGATTGAATTAGAGTAGGTTAAAAGGTCAGCATAACATCATGGACTGAAGAGCCTGTACTGTGCTGTAACGCTCTACGTTTCTATCTGTTCTTCCTGACCTGCGCCATGAAGTTAGGGAATCTCTCGAGGCAGGCGGTTCATCAACTAAACAACTTGGTGACGAGAAGGCAAACAGGAGCGAGGTGCTTCAGCTTGCTGAGTGGTGTCGCAACAACAACCTCGCACTCAATGTCAGTTAAGACCAAAGATTGAGGACTTCAGAAAAGGTAGGACGAGGGAGCACACACCAGTCCACTTAGAGGGACCCGAAGTGGAAAGAGTGAGTAATTTCAAGTTCCTGGGTGTCAGCATCTTTGAGGATCTATCTTGGGCCCAACACATTGATGCAGTTACAAAGAAGGCACAGCAGAACCGATAGTTCATTAGGAGTTTGAGGTGATCACCAAGAACACTCGCAAATCTTTACAGTTGTACCATGGAGAGCATTCTGACTGCAAGCATCACCGTCTGGTATGGCGGAGGAGAGGGAGAGGGTACTGTACAGGATTGAAATGAGCTACAGAAAGTTGCAAACTCAGTCATTTCCATCATGGGTGCTATCCTCCCCAGCATTGAGGACATCTTCAAGGTGCAATGCCTGAAAAAGGCAACATCCATCACCCAGTATCTGCCCTCTTCTCATTGCTACCATCAGGGAGGAGGTACAGAAGCCTGAAAACACACACTCAATGATTCAGGAACAGCTTCTTCACCTCTGCCATCAGATTTCTGAATGAATGCTACCTCGCTAATTTATTTTTTAACTACTTATCTAACTTGAAAAAATATATATACTTATTGTAATTTAGATTTTATTATATACTGTAAGGTATTGCTGCCACCTAACATCAAATTCACAACATATGCTTATAATAATAAACCTGATTCAGATTCTGCTGGATATTTAGAATATCTACCAAGATATTATGTCACAAGATGGTGGCACGCATGGTCAAGTGGCCACACCAGCTCCGAGCAACAGTGAAATTTCTTGTCCTGTTTACCTGTGCTCTGCACTACATGCATTTTTGAATTATATTTTATCTTATTTATGATAATCTTTTATGCATTGTGTGTGATAAAGGTTTTGTGGATGGCCCAAGGTCACTGTGATCCAGAGGAACACAGTTTTGTTTGGCTGTACATTTACGGTCAGATGACAATAAACTTTAACTTAAATAGTGCATTGACAAGTTTGGCTGAAGGCCCTGTCTCTTTCCTGTAAAACTCTGACTTTAATTCCAGCTGTCTTAGAGGCAGCCATAGCAGGATTAGTTTTCAATACAGCCATGGACCACTACTGCAAGGATAAAGGCCCTCTGGCTCATCTAATCTGTGTTGAACTATTACTTTGCCAGTCCCATCGACCTGCACCTGGACCATAGCACTCTATACCCTTCATATCCATGTACCTATCCAAACTACTCTTTAAATGGTGCAATCGATTCCACATCCACCACTTCCACTGGCACCTCTTCCACACTCTCACCACTCTGAACATGAAGAGGTCCTTCCTCCAGGTCCTGTTAAATGTCACCTTTCACCCTTAACCCTGACCCCTGGTTCTAGTCTCAGCCAACATCAGTGGAAAAGGCCTAGCCTACTTGCAATTACCTCATCTATTCCCCTCAGAATTTTGTTTACCTCTATCTTTTCTCGTTCTCCTACACTTCAGGGAATAAAGTCCTAACATCTTGAGTACAGCATTCTATGTAGTACAGTACTGTTCACAGCAGGTTGTCACTGAAACAATATTAAGCAACCTGTTATTTCTTAAAGAGAAGACTTGCTTAGGTCTCACCTTACTCCCAGTAGTGGTGTCTGCCTTTGTCTCGGCACCAAGCCTATCAAAGACCGACGTCCTTGGCAAACCTGCAATCGAAACAACAAAAGACTCACACAAATAGTAGTTGGCACTACTTCAGTCACGTCAAATATACCGAAGAAAACAAATTACTCCTGGGATTAGGATTTTATTTATTCATATAAAGATAGAGCACGGAATAGGCCCTCCCGGCTCAACGAGCTGCTTCACCCAGCAATGCCTGGTTTAATCCTAGCCTAGTCAAAGGACAATTTACTATGACCAATTAACCTACCAACCAGTACATCTTTTGCATGAGGGAGGAAACCGGAACACCCGAAGGAAGCCCACACACTAAGAGGACGTACAAACTTCTTACCGACGGTGTTGGAATTGAACGCAGAACTCTGATGCCCCGAGGGCGATCAATGTTAATAGTCTGAAGTATTTTGAAGCCTTGTAGTGTCTAATATTTGGATAAGCAAGTACACTGATTAAACTCCATCATCAAAGACTCCCACCATCCAGGCCATGCTCTCTTCTCGCTGCTGCCATTGGGCAAAAGGTACAGGAGCCTTAGGTCCCACACCACCAGGTTATTACCCTACACCCATCAGGCTCCTGAACCAAGCATGGATAACTTCACTCACCTCAACTATGATCCAACCCCACAACCTATAGACTCACTTGCAACTGCTGATCTCAGTATTATTTATAACTTGTTTATTTATTAATATCTTTGTATTGCAGTTAATTTTGTTTTGCACATTGGTTGCTTGTCAGTCTTGGTGTGTAGTTTTTCATTGATTCTATTGTACTGTTTTGCATCTACTGTGAATGCCCGCAAACAAATGAATCTCAGGGTAGAGTACGGTGACATACACGTAATCACAGAAAAATAGCAGAGAAACAGGCCATGGGACCCTTCTAGTCCATTATTAAAAACTATTTAAACCACCTACTCCCACTAACTGCACCGTGACCCTAGCCCATGGTCCATCATCAAGGACTCCCACCATCCGTGACCCATCCATGTACCTATCCAATCTTCACCTAAACATTGAAATCGAGCTTGCATGCACCACTTGTTCGGGGCGCTGTCATGACAAGCTTTTTGCACTGATCTTTTTGGTGTGCTCATCGTATTCCGCGTCTGAAACCTGGCAGAGCTCATCCCTCTCCAGGTCCTTTTTTATGAGGTCAAGTTGCTAACTCGACACTCAACCCAGGCACGGATGGAGAGCATGCAAGGGAGCCGGACGGATTCGAACTGGGGACCTCTCGCCCCAAAGTCCCAAAGATGCCACTACGCCACCAGCTGGCATGGGGATAAGGTCCCAGTACCCATTAAATGCTCCCAGTGGAGTCCTTGGCAGGTTAAGCAGCAAATAACCTCAGCTACTAAGCCCCGGCAAGACCATTTCTATTGACAGAAGAAGGGGCAAAGGCGGGTTACTGGCGCCTTAAAACCAGTTGCTTTGGGCAGATGGGGCTTGTCAGCTGTGGTTGGCAGTTCTCCTAGGAGAAGGAAACTCTGATCTCAAACTTCTGCTGCCTTGCAGTTATACCCGCTCACAGAGAAGGCTTTGGGAGTAAACCCCCAGGGAAAAATCCAGAGTCGGAGGATGTAAGGCAGTCCTGCATTGTGGTTAGCTGACTGGCAACCCCTGCGACGCTGCAGGTAACAAACTCTATCCCTTTGTGGCTGTGTGGCAATGGGGAAACATGCTACATGAACAACAGCTTGCTCTCCATATTGTACTGCCCAGGCTGGTGTACGTAGATAGCAAAGGATGCAACATCCAGGGTAAAGCCTGACCAACAGAAGCCTCGTATCATATATCACACCTATATGTCACCATCTACCACTTTGACATTCATTTTTGTGCAGGCATTTGCAGACAAATAAAGAAATACTATAGAATTTATATTAAAAAAATCTGTAAGGAACAAGATTGACAAACAACCAATATGCAAATGAATGCAAATCATGCAAATAATATAAGAAAGTAAATAAATAACAGAGTTGTAGAGTCTTTGAAAGTGAGCCTGTTGGTTGTGGATCAGTTGAGAGTTGATGTGAATGAAGTTATCCGCACTGGTTTAGGAGCCTGATGGTTGAGAGGTGTGGGACCCAAGGCTCCTATACTTCCTGCCCAATGGTAGTAGAAAGAAGAAAGCATGCCCTGGATAGTGGGGGTCCTTGATGACGGATGCACATCACAGGAAAGCAGCGCTCATCAACGACCTGCACCGTCCAGGCCATGCTCTCTTGTCGCTACTGCCATCAGAAAGGAGGTACAGGAGCCTCAGGACCCACACCACCAAGTTCAAAGACAGTTCTTATCCTTCAACCATCAGGGTCTTGAACTAAAGTGGGTAACTTCACTCACCCCATCACTGAACTGTTCCCACAAACTAGGGACTTACTTTCAAGGACTCCTCATGTCATATTCTCGATATTTCTTATTTATTTATTACTGAACAACTCGCTCTCCACATTGTACTACATAGGCTTGCAGACAGCTAGGGCGCAACATCCATGGTCGACCGTAACCAATGGAGGCTTTGCATTTATTTATTATTATTATTATTTATTTTTCCCCTCTTTCTTTTTGCACATTGGTTACTTGTCTGTCCTGTTGGGTGTGGTATTTCATTGATTCTGTTGTGTTTCTTTGTATTTACTGTGATTGCCCACAAGAAAATGAATCTCAAGATAGTACATGGTGACATGCATGTATTTTGATAATAAATTTACTCTGAACTTTGAAAAAGGGAAGAGTATTAAGTGCTGAGCTTGTTAGTGGTATCCATGTCTAGTGACCGAATAAAGGAATAAGCTCTAGTTACTGGAACATGCTATAATCATGGGGAACAGAAAATGATGACCAACTTATTGGTGCTAACATTTCCACAACCTGCACTATACCTTGCTGTGTTAGCATGCAGAGGTCACCCAACAGTAAGCATGGTGTGATCACATTACCTTTCGTGGCTTGTTGTTCCAGGATTTTCTTAGTTTTTGCTGTTGTCCCTTTTGGCATATTGATTATGTATTTACCTTCCATTTCCGCAGTCACTCGCCGTCGCTTTACAGAATTGTCCGGGCCGGGGTCAGCTGGTCTGGAAAGAACTGGACCAAAACACCAAAGATGAGTGTTGTGTGCAAAAACGACAGCCAATCAGAATCAGATTAATATCACTGGCATATGTTATGAAACCTGTTGTATTGCGACAGCTGTACATTGCAATACATAATAAAAAAGCTATAAATTACAATAGAAAACACGCAGTATAAAGAGAGCAAAAATAAAAGTAGTGAGGTAGTGTACATGGAAACAGAGTCCATCCGAAATCTGAAGGCAGAGGCGAAGCTCTTACTGAAACTGAGTGTGTGCCTTTAGGCTCCTGTACCTCCTTCCTGATGGTAACGAGGAGAAGTGGGCATGACCTGGATGATGGGGGCGGCTTCATTAAGGATACCACCTTTTTGAGGCAAATCTTCTCTCAAGTTGCAGTTCTCTTGCAGACTGCATCAGGTTTTCCTCCAGGATTTCCCTGTATTCTGCTGCATTCATTTTACCCTCCACCTTCACAAGCCTCCCAGGGCCTGCTGCAGTGAAGCATCCCCACAGCGTGATTCAATCACCACCATGTTTCACGGTCGGGATGGTGTGTTTTTGATGGTGTGTGATATTTGGCTTACACCAAACATAGCATTTAGTCTGATGGCCAAAAAGCTCGATTTTGTTTTCATTAGACATTAGATCCTTTTCCCGGCTGACTTCAGTCTCCCACGTGACTTCTGACAAACTCCAGCCGAGATTTCATGTGAGATTTTTTCAACAGAGGCTTTCTCTTTGCTACTCTCCCATAAAGCTGTGACTGGTGAAGCACCCGGGCAACTGTTGTTGTGTGTGCAGTCTCTCCCATCTCAGCCACTGAAGCTTGTAACTCCTCCGGAGCTGACTCAAATTACTTGGCCTCCCTTACTAGTTCCCTTCTTACACGATCACTTGGCTTTTGAGGGCGGCCTGCTCTAGGCAATTTCCAGCTGTGCCATATTCTTTCCATTGTTTGATGATTGACTTAACTGTACTCCAAGGGATATTCAGCGACTTGGAAACTTTCTTGTATCCATCTCCTGACTGTGCTTTTCGCGGAGATGCTTGCAGTGTTCTTTTGTCTTCATGGTGTAGTTATTGCCAGGATACTGACTAGCCAGCAGTTGGACCTTCCACAATTAATTGAAACACCTTGACTGCACACAGATCTCCAAAAACAATCTCCATTTAACTAATTATCTGACTTCTAAAACCTACTGGCTGCACCTGTAATGATTTGATGTGTATTATTAAAGGAGGGGGGTGAATACTTATGCAATCAATTATTTTGTGTTTTGTATTTTTAACTAATTTAGATCACTTTATAGAAATCTGTTTTCACTTTGACATGCGAGTCTTTCTCTGCTGATCGGTGTCGAAAAAGCCAAATTAAATCCACTGTGATTCAATGTTGTAAAACAGTAAAACATGAACCTCCAAGGGGTGGATACATTTTATAGGCACTGAATGCCGGCGACACCTGCGGGCGGATCCCAGCACATCCCCAGGCTGCATTGTTTCTCGACACAAACAGCACATTTCACTGTATGTTTCGATGTATGTCCAGGCAGGGGTTGCACCTCTAGAGAAGGGGCTTGCTGTGTCCATTCTGGGGCAGCTCGCTCACTGTGGCTCCGAGTAGCTGCTGCATGCGACAGTGTCCCAGCATGTGAAGTCAGCTCAGGCGGACGGGGCAGTGTGATTCAACAGCCAGGAAGCGAGTTCTGCACGCTTTGTGCAGAGTGAAGGGCACGACAAGGCATAGAAGGAGACATCCACTGCAACCAAGCAAGTTCCCTGTTTGCAACGACTACTTGTACTGCTGGATACAGACCTCCTAGGTCACCAAGGTCACGCTCTCTTCTTGCTGCTACCATCAGCCTCAGGACTCACACCACCAGGTTCAGGAGCAGTTATTACCCCTCAGCCATCAGGCTCCTGAACCAGTGTGGATAACTTCACTCACCACAATGAGCCTCAGGACTCACACCACCAGATTCAGGAGCAGTTATTACCCCACAACCATCAGGCACCTGAACCAGTGTGGGTAACTTCAATCTCCACAATGAGCCTCAGGTCCCACACCACCAGGTTCAGGAGCAGTTATTACCCCTCAGCCATCAAGCTATGAACCAAAGGGGATACCTTCACTCGCCTCATCACTGAAATGTTCCCACAACCTACGGAATCACTTTCAAGGACTCTTCATCTCATGTTCGAGATATTTACTGCTTATTTATTTATTATTATTATTTCTGTTTGTATTTGCAGTTTGTTGTCTTTTGCATAGTGGTTGAAGGCCCAAGTTGGTGCGGTCTTTCATTGATTCTATTATGGATTAATTGAGTATTACCACAAGAAAATGAATCCCAGGGTGCATATGGTGACATATATGCACTTTGATAATAAATTTACTTTGAAATTTGAAGAGAGGGTAACTTCCCCAGTGAAATGGGTTTTCCACTTTAAAAACTCTGCTGCACAGGCCTGTTGTCATTGTTGGATACAATGGACAACCAGCACGTGACATTCTATAGAAAGTGAATCTAACCTTTATAATAAAAAAAACAATTGGCACTGCAGTAGCAAAACTACAAACATCCACCCTTTTCTGGTTATTCTTTGTTTAATACTGTGTTTCAGTGGTTTGGAAAGGGCACTTCAGTGAAGGATGGCTCTACACGCAGCCCAGTGGGCTAGTAGTGTGGTACTGAACTGAATACCAAGCAACCCACACACAATGCTGGAGGAACTCATCAGGTCAGACAGTGTCTATGGACAGAGTAACACACACACAATGCTGGAGGAACTCAGCAGGTCAGACAGTGTCTATGGACAGAGTAACACACACACAATACTGGAGGAACTCAGCAGGTCAGACAGTGTCTATGGACAGAGTAACACACACACAATGCCGGAGGTACTCATCAGGTCAGACAGTGTCTATGGACAGAGTAACACACACAAAATGCCGGAGGAACTCATCAGGTCAGACAGTGTCTATGGACAGAGCAACACACACAAAATGCTGGAGTAACTCAGCAGGTCAGACAGTGTCTATGGACAGAGTAACACACATACAATGCTGGAGGAACTCAGCAGGTCAGACAGTGTCTATGGACAGAGTAACACACACAAAATGCTGGAGGAACTCAGCAGGTCAGACAGTGTCTATGGACAGAGTAACACACACAAAATGCTGGAGGAACTCAGCAGGTCAGACAGTGTCTATGGACAGAGTAACACACACAAAATGCTGGAGGAACTCAGCGGGTCAGACAATGTCTGTGGACAGAGTAACACACACAAAATGCTGGAGGAACTCAGCGGGTCAGTCAGTGTCTATGGTCAGAGTAATACAAAATGCTGGAGGAACTCAGCGGGTCAGACAATGTCTATGGACAGAGTAACACACAAAATGCTGGAGGAACTCAGCAGGTCAGACAGTGTCTATGGACAGAGTAACACACACAAAATGCTGGAGGAACTCAGCAGGTCAGGCAGCATCTATGGAAAAGAGTAAACAGTCGATGTTTATGGTTGTGACCCTTCTTCAGGACTGGAAAGGAAGGGGGAGAGATGCCAGAGTTAAAAGGTGAGGAATAGAGGAAGGAAGCTAGCTGGAAGGTGGTAGGTGAAGCCAGGTGGGTGGGAAAGGTAAAGGGATGGAGAAGGAGGAGTCTGATAGGAGAAACAGAAGTAGGAGCGAACCCAGGGGGAGGTAAAAGGACCAGTGAGAAGTAGTAAAAGGTCAGAGCAGGGAATTGGGGGGGGGGGGGGGGGATGGAATTTGTTTACCAGAATTGAATATTCATGCCATCAGCTTGGAGGCTACCCATATGGAACACAATGTGTTACTCCTCCACACTGTGGGTGGCTTCATCTTGGCACAAAAGGAGGCCAAGGATCCACACGTTACACCGGGAATGAGAACTAAAATGTTTGGCCACTGGGAAGTCCCGCTTGTGGCGGATGAAGTGCTCAGCAAAGTGGTCCTCCAATTTACAACGGGTCTCACCACGGTAGAGGAGGCCTCAAATGACTGAATGCTACTGGACTCCTGGTTTGAAGTTTGATATTGTCTGTCAGGGGTTCCCAACTTTTTTAATGCCATGGACCAATACCAGTGAGCAAGAGGGAACCCTGCTCTGTATGTTGTTCACACACTTTTTGCAGTTTGTGCAATTTGTTCTTTTTTTTGTACATTTGGTGTTTGATGTTTTCTTCAACAGGTTCCACGGTGTTTCTTTGAATTGTGGCTGCTGCAGGAGGATGAGTCTCAGAGTTGCATTCTGTATACATACTTTGAATTTGAATTTGAGGCTGCACTTGGATATATTTGGATTAGAATTGATTTATTACTGTCACATGAAAAGAGAGTGAAAAGCTTGTCTTGCATACAGTACATACAGGTTCCAGGGTTGAACAGCTTGTCATATGAAGACAGTTTGATGGCTCTGGGCCTGTATTCACTAGAATTCAGAAGGATGTGGGGTGACCACACTGAAACCTATTGAATGTTGAAAGGCCTCGATAGAGTGGGCGTGGAGAGGATGTTTCCTATGATGGGGCAGTTTAAGACCATAGGACACAGTCTCAGTATAGAGGAGTATCGTTTTAGAACTGAGATGAGGAGGAATTTCTTTAGCCAGAGAATGATGAACCTGTGGAATTCATTGCATAGATGGCTGTGCAGGGCCAAGTCATTGAGCATATTTAAGGCAGAAGTTGATAGGTTCCTGATTAGTCAGGGCATGAAGGGATATGGGGAGAAGGCAGGAGAGGGGAAATGGATTAGTCATGATGAAATGGCAGAGCAGACTCGATGGGTCAAATGGCCTAATTTTTGCAGTTTGTACGATGTTTCTTTTTCCCCGCTCTGGGTGTTTGATGTTTTCTTGAACGGGTTCCACGGTGTTTCTTTGTTGTGTGGTTGCCTGCAGGAGGACGCATCTCAGGGTTGTATTCTGTATACAGGATGTGATAATAAATGTACTTTCAACTGAACTGACCTTCAGTGGGTTGGTTATTCAGTCACATGTAAGATGTGAAAGAGGCTATTCCACTTTCCTGCAGAGAGAAAGCAGACAGGATCTCCAGGAGAAAATGTCTAACGCAAAGCGGTGCAGTGGAAGCGTCCTGGGCCCAGAACCCAGGGGTTGATGGATCAAAACCATCCTCTGCTATTCTTCAGCAGTCAGCGCAAGCGACCCAGGTTCAATTCCCGCCTGTCTGTAAGGAGTTTGTAATTCCTCTCCACAACCACCAGAGCTTCCTCTTCCCTCAAAGACGTACGGGTTGTGAGCACGCTATGTTGGTGCCGGAAGTGTGGTGTCCCCAGCACAATCCTCGCTGATTTGATTTGACAGAAATGTTTTGATATACAAGTGACAAATAAAGCGAAAGATCTTTAAATTCAACAAGATCCCATTCCCCTTTCCTACCTGCTTTCTTTGTGGCAAGCTTGTTGGCCACAGTGACGGATATTTTGGAAGTGGTCGTTTCGGGCCTCCGAAGCGGAGTTGAAGGTGGGGATTCTCTGCTCAGGCTGTTGGTAATCATCCGAGAGGCAGCTGAATGGGGAAGAGCACAGACAGGGTGAATGCAGAGAGCACAGTCCCCCACCAGATGTTAACTAAGAAACAGGAACAGATTCATCCTTTCATGCCTGGGTCCGAGAGCAATGAACGACCCAGGATTTGATTGATTTAAGCTCCGGGCTGAATTGGAAAGGTCAGGTATGGGGCTAATCAAGGTGGTGGGACTTGGATCCGAGAGCACATCGAAGCGACAGGGTCCAGGTCCAGGTCCAAGAGCGAAGAACGATGATTGAAGTGCTGGGCCAGATTGAAAAGGTCAGGGTGTTAGGGTTGGAGGTGAAAGACAGGCCGGTTCAGCTCGCTGCTCTGTGAGGTTTGCTCGTCTCTGCACTGAACCAGGCTGTGGGCTGCAACTAAAGGGCTCTGAAATCGGCTGCTGTGATGACTGGCTTCATGGCTGTGGACTCACTTCCATCAACTTCAGTAGTTTGCATGCTTTTTTTTCCACACGCTGGGTGTTTGTCGGTCTTCCATTTTTTTAAATGGGTTCTACTGGGTTTCTTTGTTTTGTGGTTGTCTGTAAGGAGACGAATCTCAAGGTTGTATATAGTATACAGACTTGGATTATAAATGTACTTTGAACTTTGAAAGTGAAGCCATTATTTCAGATAAAATACGACTGATTATATTGGAATTAAATTCATGAGGTATACACCCTGCTGACTTATTATCCACGGAACAGAGTAGATTTCCAGCATCTGCAGATTTTCTCTCATTTATTATCCACGGATCCAGGTACTGAGGGGATCTCCAGCTGGTTCTGAAGGCACCAAGAAACTGGACTACGTACCTGGGGCTGGAGTTCGGGCCATTGCTGAGGTTTCAGAGAATTTATATGTTTCAACACACACGATATGCTGGAGGAACTCATCAGGTCCGGCAGCATCTACGGAGGGGAATAAACAGTTGACATTTCTGGCCAAGTCCCCTCAGCAGGACTGGAGAGGGAGGGGTGGAAGCCAGGTTGGGAGGGTGTTAGTTAGGGATCAAGTACAAGCAGGTGATAAGTGAAACCAAGGGAGGAGGAAGTGGGTATAAAAGTGGAGGGGATGGACGAGGAATTTAAGAATCCCTCGTTTCCTTTCTTCCATGATCCACTGCCCTTTATTATCAAACTCCTTTTCCTTCAACTCTTTACCTCCTCAACTTACCCCTTCCCAGCTTCTCACATCATCCCTCTCCCTTATCCCCCCACCTTCCCCCTCACCAGCATGGACTCCTACCCCTCCCCGTCTTATTACGGCCTCTGCCCCCCTTCCTCCCCAGTCCTGATGAAGGGTCTCGTTCATTCCCCTCCACAGATACTGGGTTCCTCCACTATTTTGTGTGTGATATACATTGGAGTGTTGCAGGGTCTCAACCAATGATCCCTCTAAGGACTAGTGCACAAAGGAATTTAAACCCCGCACAATAGGTTATCACCTTCTACCCCGTTGGAATGTTAATTATAATTCAACATATTAAAGTCATATTTCAAGTTTCAACATATTACCAGATTTTATCACTCAATCTACTTTCACTTCCTGTGATATACTGCCCTGCAGCTGGCAGCAGGCCTTGCCGGTTTTCAGCTGTCACCATGAAATCGTACAGCCTGAAGCGCAGGGCTATCCTCTTTTGACATCCAGAGATGCCATTTTTCTGTCAAAAAGTCCCAGGATATTGCACCTCAGATGAGTGAAATCCTTTTCTTTTGATCCCTCTCTATTCGGAACAGCAAAGTATTTTCACAAAGTTTAAAACCCTGAAGAAAGCTTCCAGCTCGGGTGATTTTTCAGGTTTCTCGCCCCCTCGCTCTGTATGCAACACACTGCAAAGAGAGTCGCCACCTTTTGATGTCATCTTGTGTCTGTGCTGAACTATTATTCTGCCTTGGTCCACTGACCAGCACCTAGACAATAGCCCTCCATAACCTTGTCGTCAATGTGCTCACCCAACTTCCCTTAAAATGTTGAAATTGAACACTTCACTGGCAGCTCGTTCCACACTCCACCAAACTCGTGAGTGAAGAAGATCCCCCTTATGATCCCTTAAACATTTCACCACCCTCTAAGTGAAGAAGTTGCCCTTCAGGTACCTCTTAAACATTTCACCTTTCACCCTTAACCCATGACCTGCAACTGCAGTCTCAGCCACACCGTAGCTTAGAGACCAGTTTACCATGCATAACCACGTCAAGGGCCTTTCTAAAATCTAAACAGACAACAGTCATAAGATATAGGAGCCGAATTAAGCCATTTGGCCCATCAATTCTGCCTATTTCATCATCGCTGAAAGATTTTCCCTCTCAGTCCCAACCTCCTGCCTTCTCCCCGTATCCCTTCATTCTCTAATCAAGAATCTATCAACCACTGCCTTAAATACTCAATGTCTTAGTCTCTACAGCTGCCTGTGGCCACGAATTCCACAGACTGACCAGTCTCTGGCAAAAGAAATACATCATCTCCGTTTTAAAGGACACCCCTCTATTCTGAGACTGTGTCCTCTGGTTTTAGATTCCCCCACATAGGAAACATTCTCTCCACATCCACTATCAAGCCTTTCAACATTCAATAGGTTTCAATTAGGTCACAACTCATTCTTCTGAATTTCAGTGAGTACAGGCCCAGAGTCATCAAGCGTTCCTTGTATAATAACCCTTTCAATCCCAGAATCATTCTCGTGAACTTCCTTTGAACCATCGCCAATGTCAGCACATCCTTTCTTAGATAAGGGGCCCAAAATTGCTCACAGTACTCTAAGTGAGGCCTCATCAGGGCCTTATAAAGACTCAACATTACATCCTTGTAACACACACAAAATGCTGGTGCAACGCAGCAGGCCAGGCAGCATCTACAGGGAGAAGCACTGTTGAGACCTAACGGCCCGAAACGTTGACTATGCTTCTTCCTACAGATGCTGCCTGGCCTGCTCCAGTCCACCAGCATTTTGTGTGTGTTGCTTGAATCTCCAGCAGCTGCAGATTTCCTCGTGTTTGCGATTACATCCTTGTTTTTACATTCACTGCAAGAAGATGAATGTAACTCTTGTTGGTTGGGAGGACATTACCACCTAACTGAGTGCCTCCGTGATAAAATAGCGGTAGTCACATCAGTGCCAAAATGCATCTCTGTCAGCTGCAGCAGTGAGCCAGCTGTTCTCCTCGGAAACAGTCCAAGACCGGAAGCTCCGCTGCGGCACGACAGCGCACATTCCACAGCTGGCTATGTGTCCCACAGCAACCAACCACTGTGAAGTCTGATGCTTCCCTATGTCAGACACTTAATTGAGCAGTAGCGATCAAGCAGGGATACTGAACCAGTTGTTCAAGCATCAACTCAGGCAGTCGGATCTCTTAGCAATCCTGATTTCCAGCAGATAGCGGAAAATGTCCCATGGAGGTATTCCTTACATAGAGTGAGGGAATACCACCTAGATTCTTAATTATTTAAAAAAAATAGATTTTTACTTTGAGAAATGAATTTCAGGGGCATTCACATACATGATATAAAACTAGGACTAGAATATAAAAGTAAGGATGTAATGTTGAGGTTTTCTAAGGCACTGGTGAGGCCCCAGTTGGAGTACTGTGAGCAATTTTGGGCCCCTTATCTAAAGAAAGGGTGTTGGAGAGGGTTCAAAGAAGGACCGCGAGAATGATTCCAGGATTGAAAGGCTGTTTGATGGCTCCGGGACTACACTCACTGGAATGTAGAGGAATGATGGGGAACCTATAGAATCTTGAAAGGTCTCGATAGAGTAGATGTGGAGAGAATGTTTCCTATGGTGGGTAAGTCTGAGACCAGGGGACACAGCCTCAGAATAGAGGGGCGTTTATTTAGAACGGAGAGGAGGAGGAACTTTTTAGCCAGAGGATGGTGAATCTGTGAAATTCGTAGCCACAGGAGGCTGTGTAGGCCAAGTCACTGGGTATAATTAAGGCAGAAGTTGATAAATTCCTGATTAGTCAAGGCATGAAGGGATACGAGGAGAAGAGATTTGGGCTGAGGGGAAAATGGATCAGCCACGACGAAATGGAGGAACAGACTCGATGGACCAAATGGCCTAATTCTACACCTATATCTAATGGTCTTATGATGGGCAGCTGAACAGTTGCCATGTTCACATTAAATAACTGTCACCTTTAGATAGAACTTTACACTCAGTGGCCACTTTATTAGGTACACCTGCAAACCTGCGCATTAATACAAATATCTAATCAGCCAGTCATGTGGCAGCAACTCAGTGCATGTAGACACGGTTAAGCGGTTCAGTTGTTCTTCAGATCAAACATCAGAATGTGGAAAGGAATGTGATCTAAGTGACTTTCATCGTTTAATGATTGCTGGTGCCAGACAGGGTGGTTTGTATATCTCAAACTGCTGATCTCCTGGGATTTTCACGCACAACAGTTTCTGAAGCACAAGGGTTCCCAACATAGGATCCATGGACCCCTTGCTTAACGGTACTGGTCCATGACATAGAGGTCTTGCTCTAGAGGATGGTGCGGACAAAAAAAAACACCCAGTGAACAGCTGTTCTGTGGGCAAAAGCACCTTGTAAATGAGAGAGGTCAGAGAATGGCCAGGCTGGTTCAACTTGTCAAGAAGTCGATAATAACCACGCACTCCAACAGTGGTGTACAGAAGAACATCTCTGAATGTACAATACAATGAATCTTGGAGGGTAACTATGAACATACGCTCAAGTGGCTGATTTAGGATGAAACATTAAGCAGCCTGTCCTGTCTTGGACTTTAGCTCCCAGCAGAGCATAGACAACTGATGACCACCTGTCACCATTGTCCTCTGTTCTGAGCCAGGACTGTCATGTAGACCATGGCTTTATTCGTAGAGTGGGAGATTCCTGTGAATGTCCAGGCTAACACCTCTCCACCACACATTACCATCAAAAAACTTCAACTTGACTTTTATTGCGTTTTCATCCTTGTGTTGACTAGGCAGCCACATTTGGTGACCAAATTATGAAAGTTATTAATTGGCCTTGAAGTGTTTTGAACTGCAACACAAAGTAACTTTTCCTTTTAATGAAAATTCTCATTTACTTCAGTACAACGACGCAGCATAACCCTAACATCATCTCAAAAACTTCTCGATGTGTTGGGGTTGATTAAAAGTTCAAAGTAAATTTATCAAAGGACATAAAGGTCACCATATACAACTGAGATTCATGTTCACAGTAAAAACAAGACACATACAATACAAATAGAATCAATGAAAGACCCTCCCCAACAAGAAAAACAAGCAGTGTGAAAAAGAGAACAAACTGTGCAAATATAAAAGAAATAAAATTAACAATAAATAAGCAATAAATACCAAGAACATCACAATACTATTCTTCAGTTTCAAGTCTTGAGCCAATATTCAGTCAAACTCCACAAGTTACAATAGCTTAAGGTTAAAATTGTACAAATTTAACAGTAAACTTTATCTCTGAAAGCTGCTACCCAAAACTACAATAATGCAACAGAAGTTTTAAGTCAAAAAATTGTCAATGTTGGAAATCTGAAATAAAAAAATCTGCTAGAGGTGAAGCAGTGTCTGCAAAGGGATAACTATGAATACAATCAATTTTTCACATCAATCAGAGTTAAGAATGTTTTAAGCGGCAGAGAAGCGGGAGGGATGACTGTACAATGACTGTATATTTTGCTGATATTCTGTGCGCGCCTGCTGTCTTATGTGTGTAGGCACTGGTCCTCAAGCCTGGGAGGGGCATTGCAGCCACAGCACTCCACCAACCACCCCCCGCCCCGTGTCTGCTCGGCAGAAAACAAGCTATGTTGTGGTCGACTGAAGATTTCAATTGACAGAAGAGTCTGGACTATGTGCATATATATTTTGCTGGTATTCTGTATGTGCTTGTTGCCTTGTGTGTGGGTGTGTGATGCCTGGGAGGGGCATCGGAGCTCATGTGCTTCACTGGGGGTAGTGTGGCACAGCACCCAGGCTGAAGTCGGAGATGAACACCCCCTCCCCCTGGTGTTCGCTCAGTAGGGTACAAGTTTTATTACGGTTGACTGCAGACTGATGGTGTGAGTTCTGGACTCTTATTTTGTGATTGTGATACATTTGTGCTGGCTATCTTGTGTGTGCTTGGTGCTGTGTGTTACTGCCGGTACTGTGTGTTACTGCCTGTGTTACTGCCGGTACTGTGTGTAACTGCCTGTGTTACTGCCGGTACTGTGTGTTACTGCCTGTGTTACTGCCGGTGCTGTGTGTTACTGCCTGTGTTACTGCCGGTACTGTGTGTTACTGCCGGTACTGTGTGTTGCACCTTGAGCCCGGAGTAACGCTGTTTGATTTGGCGGCATTCATGAACATGCTTGAGTGGCAAATAAGCTTGAATTGAAAAGGTTATCCAACTTGTGACATGAATCTCTCTCCACAGATGCTGCCCCTCTTGGGTATTCTGGGGAGGCAAGAGTAATTAATAGTTGGTGTAACACTATTACAGTGTCAGAGACCCGGATTCCATTGGTACCGTGAGGAACTTGTACATTTTCCCCATGACCGTGTAGGTTTCCGCTGGATCCTCTGATTTCCTCCCACAGTCCAAAGACTCACTGGTAAATTAATTGGTCACATGAGTATAATTGGGCAATGTACGCTTGTTGGGTCGAATGGGCTCATTACATGCTGTAGCTCTAAATCAGAAAATAAAGTATGTCCACTGTTCTTTTATTTCAGCTTTACAGCACCTGAGATATTCAGTATCCCACCATCACTATTCCCTCCCCTGTCCTCATGCATCCCCTTGTCTTTAAATCTCCTACAGATTGCGCTGGGTAATGTGACAGTTAGTGTGATGGAGTTCAGAGCTCAGATCCGGCGTCCTCTAAGAAAGTTTGTACATTTATTCCCGTGTGTGCCTGGGTTTTCTCCGGGTACTCCAGTCTCATCCCACAGTCCAAAGACTGACCGGTCATTGATCATTGTAAATTAGGCAAGATTAAATAGGTGTGTTGCTGGGCAGCACGGTTCAGAGGGCTGGAAGGGCGGTGGACGGACAGATGGATAGAGAGGTCATCTGCCACGAGCAAGCCTTTATCATTCCTCTCTTAGGCGGCACAATCGGCATCTGTATCATTCAGTTTCTCAGTGTGCACTTTATCTTAATCACCACCTCTTCGCCCAACTTACAATATGTTACTCTGGATTTCCAAAATCTTGTGTTTATGATTGTTTTTGTAACAGTTCCTAGCTCTAATGAGAGGTCATTAACCTGAAATATTAACTCTTGTTTCTCTCTCTTCACATTCACTGCCTGAACTGAGGTATTATTAAGACAATTTTTCCCCACCATATTTGTGTCTACTTACGTGAGCCTGTTGTTCTTTTTAATTCGAACTGTACGTTTCCAGGAGAGGGGTTTATTGACTCTGTAGCCATCTTAGCAAGTTCCTACAAGAAGATAAAGAGTAAGGTGAGAGGGGAGAACACGATGCAAGCCTATGAAGGTGGGGTGTAAATGTTTTGCTGTCTGTTCGCTCTGCAGAACCTACTCTCCTTGGCATTATGGGGGCTGTCCCATCAGGATCATCACAGTGAGCCTCCAGAAGGCCATGGATCAAGAGGTATGACCTGTGGACCAATGACGCTGGGACCCAAATGGGGCAGAATCAACCCTGGCTGGGTCACCTGGGTGAGAGTATCTGATGTTTATGAACCCCTTTCTGGGCAATAAAAGGGTTGCCATATGGCAGCTCTTGGGCTGTATCCCCTGGAGTTCAGGAGAATGAGGGAGAATCTCAGAAACATTCAGAATTTTAAAAAGACTGAACAGATTAGATATGGCAAAGTTATTTCCCATGGTAGGGGAGTCTAGGACTAGAGGGCACAACTTCAGTATTGAAAGATGTCCATTTAGGACAGAGATGTGGAGAAATTACTTTAGTCAGAGGGTGGTAAGATCTGTGGAGGCCAAGGTCACTGGGTGTGTTTAAAGCAGAGACAGATAGGTTCTTGATAGCTAGAGCATCACAGGGTATGGAGAGAAGTCAGGGGAGTAGGGATGACTGTAAGAATTGGATCAGCCCATGATTGAATGGTGGAGCAGACTCGATGGGCCAAATGGCCTACTTCTGCTCCTATATCTTATAGTCTTAAGTTCAAAGTAAATTTATTATCAAAGTATACGTTACTATATACTACCTTGTGATTCATTTTCTTGCAGGCATTTACATGAAAATATATACAATCGAACTTTATGAAAATAGAGTAAGACCAACAAACAGCAATGTGCAAAAGACAAACTGTGCAAATAAAAAAAATACTGAGAACAAGAGTTGCAGGGTCCTTTAAAGTCAGTCTGTAGGTTGTAGAATCAGTTCAGAGTTGAGGTGAGTTGTGGGACCTGAGGCTCATTGTGGTGAGAGAAGTTATCCACACTGGTTCAGGAGCCTGATGGTTGTGGGGTAATAACTGTTCCTGAACCTGGTGGTGTGGGACCTGAGGCTCATTGTGGTGAGTGAAGTTATCCACACTGGTTCAGGAGCCTGATGGTTGTGAGGTAATAACTGTTCCCGAACCTGGTGGTGTGGGACCTGAGGCTCATTGTGGTGAGTGAAGTTATCCACACTGGTTCAGGAGCCTGATGGTTGTGGGGTAATAACTGTTCCCAAACCTGGTGGTGTGGGACCTGAGGCTCATTGTGGTGAGTGAAGTTATCCACACTGGTTCAGGAGCCTGATGGTTGAGGGGTAATAACTGTTCCTGAACCTGGTGGTGTGGGACCTGAAGCTCATTGTGGTGAGTGAGGTTATCCACACTGGTTCAGGAGACTGATGGTTGTGGGGTAATAACTGTTCCTGAATCTGGTGGTGTGGGACCTGAGGCTCATTGTGGTGAGTGAGGTTATCCACACTGGTTCAGGAGCCTGATGGTTGTGGGGTAATAACTGTTCCTGAACTTGGTGGTGTGGGACCTGAGGCTCATTGTGGTGAGTGAAGTTATCCACACTGGTTCAGGAGCCTGATGGTTGTGGGGTAATAACTGTTCCTGAACTTGGTGGTGTGGGACCTGAGGCTCATTGTGGTGAGTGAAGTTATCCACACTGGTTCAGGAGCCTGATGGTTGTGGGGTAATAACTGTTCCCGAACCTGGTGGTGTGGGACCTGAGGCTCATTGTGGTGAGTGAAGTTATCCACACTGGTTCAGGAGCCTGATGGTTGTGGGGTAATAACTGTTCCTGAACCTGGTGGTGTGGGACCTGAGGCTCATTGTGGTGAGTGAAGTTATCCACACTGGTTCAGGAGCCTGATGGTTGTGGGGTAATAACTGTTCCCGAACCTGGTGGTGTGGGACCTGAGGCTCATTGTGGTGAGTGAAGTTATCCACACTGGTTCAGGAGCCTGATGGTTGTGGGGTAATAACTGTTCCCGAACCTGGTGGTGTGGGACCTGAGGCTCATTGTGGTGAGTGAAGTTATCCACACTGGTTCAGGAGCCGGATGGTTGTGGAGTAATAACTGTTCCTGAACCTGGTGGTGTGGGATAACTCCAAACACTAAGTGTGCAATCTGTTTCACATCTGCCCACATAATGCCGAGTTTTTCATGTTATCCGGCAAAGTGTTGAATGCTGTTTATAAATGTTGTGAAAGTTACTGGGGTGACCAATCTGAGCGATCCATTTCACTACTTAAGGTGGGTGGGACTGCGAAAAATACCTCAAGCCCCAACTAACTGGTTCATCCAAAAATAACCTACTGTTGCCCATAACATAATTTTTCTCTGAAATTAATTTAGCGCAGTTAACTCAGCTGCAAAGGACGGAAATCTATTCTCAGCATCTATCACTTGTTGTATATCTGGGCCATCACAGTTGGATTTCTGGATCTGACTAAGGTTTGCTTGGAACAATAAACCCAGGAAGCATATGTATGTGGAGGGACTCTGCAATTATGCAGCTTCGTTATTTCACATGTGCATTTAATAACTGCTTTGCCTTCACATCTTAATTGAGCTAAATATGGCGCTAGAGGGCGACTTCTTCCAGTTCATCTGCAAAACAGTTTAAATTATTCTCTTTAATGTCTCTTTCTTGCCTTTTCAAGATAGTTGAGGTGCTGTCGGGGTCTGTGACCTACATCTGCGGTTCTTCATGGTGGCAGATTCTCACTCTCTGAGCTCACCGAGAGGTCTAGTTTTCAATATCTCCAGGAGCAGCCTGGAAGATGCGTCCCTTTAGAGTGGGGCACTGCGGCTTGTGGACAACCCGATTCATCACCGTTATTACCGACCGAAGTGTCATAGGACATTAGAACATCAAGACAGCAGTGTATGCTGCTGTCAAAATAAGCAACACTGCAGACTGTAACATCAAAACAGCCAGCAGTGAGCTTCCCCTCTTGCTGTGGCAAAAGTGATACCCCTCTCCCTTGTGAGTGAGACAGAGTGCGCCTGTGGGATGTCAGAGTGTTGAGATGATCAGTGTTTTTTTTGTTGGACTGTAGATCAAGGTCTCTTTGGAGGCTTGGCAGGTGGTGGGGGCATGATGCTTTTGCTGAGGCAGTTGGGGGGAGGGTTGATGCTTTTGCTGAGGCAGTTGGGGGGAGGGTTGATGCTTTTGCTGAGGCAGTTGGGGGGGGACTGCAGGGTTCTAACATTTTTCTGTCATTCATTTATTGGTGTTTTCTATTTCGTGAATGTCTGTGAAGAGTAAGAAGTTCACGCTGTATACAGTATGCATTCTCTTATATTAAATGGAACCACAGAACCATTATTTGTAAGGTATGATATTATTGCAATCAAGAGTTGAGTATGATGTTCTCCTAAGGCAGGAGATCCCAACTTTTTTTATGCCATGGACCAATACCATTAGCACGGGAATGGCAACCCCTGTCCTGGTTAGGGTTTTTGTTTGTTCATTCTCTCCTTTCACAACTGCTGCTTGTTCTCTGCGCTACAGTGGGGGTCACTCTCACGTAGCGCAGCTCCCTCTGGAACAGATTTCCTCCAGGTGCACCTATTGAGCGCAATTTCTTACCAGTTTTTAGAAAGAAAAAAGTGAAAAGCAGCTGGAATATTAATAAAATAGAGCACTTTTGATTATTGGCATGAATGAAGAGGATAAGAGGGAGATTAGTCTCAACAGAATCATATTAATATCTTCCATTTTACTAAAGGCCAACATAGTGCCAGAATGCACAATCATTAATTTGAAAGTTCAAAGCAAATTTTACTGTCAATGTACACATACAGCGGCATGCACAAGTTTGGGCGCCCCGGTCAAAATTTCCATTACTGTGAATAGCTAAGCGAGTAAAAGATGACCTAATTTTCAGTCAAACAGGGGTTTTGATTTGCCTTTCTAGCAATACTATGAGCAGTTCTCTCAGAAAGTTTTCTTGGTCTTTCAGACCTCAACTTGACCTCCACCGTTCCTGTTAACTGCCATTTCTTAATTACATTACGAACTGAGGAAACAGCTACCTGAAAACACTTTGCTATCTTCTTATAGCCTTCTCCTGCTTTGTGGGCATCGTTTATTTTAATTTTCAGAGTGCTAGGCAGCTGCTTAGAGGAGCCCATGGCTGCTGATTGTTGGGACAAGGTTTGAGGAGTCAGGGTATTTATAAAGCTTTGAAATTTGCATCACCTGGCCTTTCCTAACTATGACTGTGAACAAGCCATAGCCCTAACAAGCTAATTAAGGTCCAAGACCCTGGTAAAAGTTATCTGAGAGCTCAAATACCTTAGGGTGCCCAAACTTTTGCATGGTGCTCCTTTCCTTTTTTACACTCTAAAATTGTACAAAACAAAAATAATACACTAATCTTGCTTAAAATGTTGAAAAGAATGTTTCATTTTTAACTTGATCACTTTTGGAGATCAGTTCATCTTCTATTCACTCAACTATTCACAGTAACAGAAATTTTGACCGGAGGGGGTGCCCAGACTTTTGCATGCCACTGTAGGTCACCAAATACAAGCCTCAGATCCTTTTTCATGTGGATATATCAGCAAATCTATAGAATAGCAACTATAACAGGATTAATGAAAGATCAACGGGAGTGCAGAAGACAATAAACTGTGTAAATGTAAATATAAATAAATAGCAATAAATAATGAGAACATGAGATAAAGAGCCCTTAAAGTGAGATCATTGATTGTGGGAACATCTCAATGGATGGGCAAGTGAGTGTCATTATCCCCTTTGTTCAAGAGCCTGATGGTTGAGGGGTAGGAACAGTTCCTGAACCTGGTTGGGGCTCTTGTACCTGGCAGCAGTGAGAAAAGAGCCTGGCCTGGGTGATGGGAATCTAGGCTTTGCTCCAAAATGCTTCCTGTCTATAGAGGCCCTCTCATTTTTGGCATTTAGTTTAGGAGCCATGTGATGAAGAAAGCAGCTGTAGCAGCACTCACCTGCTTGTAAACCACTTTGGCATGTTTTAGAATGGCAATAATATCCCCGACAGCTGTGATGCCCAGTTCATTCATGATGTCTTTGGTGAGGTCCATGAGCATGTTCTTCTGTATCCTGCGTAAAGAAAGAAAGGTTTTGCTGAGTGTCAGTGTGGCAGGCTCAAGACCTGGCTGGTGCACCAAGTTAAATGCCGATATTGTCCCTTTGGAGAAACCTTTATTAACCCTAACGTCTCAGGATATCAGAGACCTCTGAGGAAACCCACGTGGTCCCAGGGAGACAAAGAAATACTTCTGGATGACTGTCCCTGTCAAAGTATAGGAAACAGGAGCTTCAATTGCAAACAAACCCCAATTCACCATGCGATAATGCCCAAAAGACATACAAGCAGAATCAGGCATTCGGCCCTCAAGCCTGCCCTGCCATTCTATCATGGCTGATAGAACACCATTTTCCTGCCTTCTCCCGTAACCTCTGACACCATGTCTTGACTGACTAGGAACCAGACAAACTGCCCAGAGGTGTTGGTTAAGAGATTAATACCAGAGACACAAGAGATTTCAGATGCTGGAATCTCTGGAGAAACATGAAAAAATACTGGAGGAACCGATCTGGTGGCACCTATGGACAGCAAGATGGAACCTGAGCGTGGATTCCCTACGCAGATCTCAGATTCATACAGCACTACAGCACAGAACCAGGACCCTTGGCCCATCCAGTTAGTGCCATGCTGTTATTCTGCCTAGTCCCATCAACCCATATCTAGACCAATACACTTTATAATCTTCCCATCCACGTGCCAGTCCAAACTTCCCTTAACTGTTGCAATCATACCCACATTTACCTCTTGCACTGGCAGCTCACTCCACACCCACACCACCCTCTGAGTGAATGAGAATCAGGTTTAAAATCACCAGCGTAAGTTGTGAAATTTGTTGTTATGTGGCAGCCGTACAATCCAATATATAAAACTGTGAATTACAGTAAATATATGCATTAAATAGTTAAATTAGTGCAAAAAAAGTGTAGTGTTCATGGCTTCAAAGTCCATTTAGAAATCTGATGGCAGAGGGCAGAAGCTGTTCCTGATTAGTTGAGTGTGTGCCTTGACAATTCTGTACCTCATCCCTGACAGTAGCAATGAGAAGAGGGCATGATCTGGGTGATGGGGGTCCTTAATGATGGATGTCACCTTTTTGAGGCATCGTTCCTTGAAGATGTTCTGGATACTACGGAGGCTAGTGCCCATGATGGAGCTGACTGAGTTTCCAAATCTCTGCAGCTTGCTTCAATCCTGCACAGTAGCCCCCCCTCCCATATCAGACGGTGATGCAGCCAGTTAGAATGTTCTCCATAGTAAATGTGTAGAAATTTGACAATGTCTTTGGTGACATTCCAAACTCCTAATGAAATACAGCCACGGTCTGCCCTCTTTGCAACAATATGTTGGGCCCTCATGTTTCTGTTAAATATTCCATTTTTCACTTTTAAGCTATGAACTCTAGTTCAAGCTTCATCTGAATTCAGTGGAAAAAAACCTTCTATTATAATACTACTTTAAACCTAAATCCTATGACTCTAAGAATTACTAATAATGATTTCCTTGTCCATTCGTCCCTTCCCACTCATCTCACTCTCGGCACTTCTCCCAGCCCATTCACCTCCTCCCGCACCTCCATTCAGTCCTTCCACGCGAAGCAAAATTCCATCTACCAATCTGCTGGGGTCGCCTATTGTGTCCAGTGCTCTGGATGTAGCCTGATCCACATTGGTGAGATGTGTCGTAAACTGAGGGACCGCATCGTCGAGCAGCTCTACACCATTCACCACAAGCAGAAATTCTCGATGGCCAAACATTTTAATTCCAATTCCCTTTCCCGTTCTGTCATGTCAGTCTGTGGCCTTCTCTTGTGCCAGTTGAGGTCACCCTCAGGGTGGAGGAGCAACACCTTATATTCTGCCTGGGTAGCCTCTAAACTAAAGGCATGGATATCAATCGCTCCTCCAGTAAAAAAAGATTTCCTCCCCCTTCCCTCTTCTTCTATTCTCCACTCTGCACCCTTACTTCTTCTCGCCTGCCTATCATTTCTCCCTGGTGTCCTTGCTCCTCATCTTTCTCTTATAGTCCACTTTCCTCCATCAGATTTCTTATTCTCTAGCACTTTATCTTTCCTACCCAAATGGCTTCATCTATCATCTTCTAGCTTACCCTCCTTTCCCCTCCGCCACCTTTTTAATCTGCTGTCTTCTCCCTTCCTTTCCAGTCCTGATGAAAAGTCTCGGCCCAAAATTTCAACTATTTATTCATTACCACAGTTGCTGAGCTCCTCCAGTATTCTGTGTTTAAAGGTTCATTTTAATATCAGAGAATGTATTCAATATACAACCAGAAACTCATACTCTTCAGACATCCACAAAGCAAGAAACCCATAGAGTGACTGACAGAAACTGTCAAAGCCCCCACTCCCTCCCTTCACACAAATAGTGGCAAAAGCATCGAATGCCGCTCCTCCCCACACTCGTGCCAGAAGCACTGGGCCACCCACCATGCAAGCAACAGCAGAGGCTCCCCAAAGAGACCCCAATTCAGAGTCCATCACCCAGCACTTCAGTATCTTAGACAGACTTTCTCTAATAATGTTCTCTTTGTCCTAACACTTTATACTGTGTTCTAGATATTACTTTTACCTTTTACTAACTCGAAGTTTAGATGGCGTGCAAAACCACGTTTGTCACGGTACCTCTCTACATGTCAAGTATAAAGCAGTTTATAGTCGACATTTCAGGTCAGGGCCCCTCATCTGGGCTGAGAGAGGGGTTAGCCAGTGCAGAGTGGATCCAAAGGAGAAGGGTCTATAGTTAGGGTGGCTAAGCAGATAGAGCAAGGAGCAATGAAAATGGCAATGAGGGGTGAGGAGGTGATAGGTTTAGGCAACAAGGGTCTGTTGCTGGTGGTCTAAAAAGGAAGGAAGAGGGAAGAAGTGAGTGTTGTGTGAGGGTTTGGCTTATTTGCCAGTCAAAAGCTGCTTCCACCATGTTGGTCGTTGATTGGTCCGTTTAAAAGCTGCAGCTGCACTTAAGCAACACACACAAAATGCTGGTGGAACACAGTCCTGACGAAGGGTCTCGGCCCGAAACGTCAACAGTGCTTCTCCTATAGATGCTGCCTGGCCAGCATAGAAACATAGAAAATAGGTGTAGGAGTAGGCCATTTGGCCCTTCAAGCCTGCACCGCCATTCAGTATGATCATGGCTGATTATCCAACTCAGAACCCTGTACCTGCTTTCTCTCTATACCCCCAATCCCTTTAGCCACAAGGGCCATATCTAACTTCCTCTTAAATATAGCCAATGAACCGGCCTCAACTGTTTCCTGTGGCAGAGAATTCCACAGATTCACCACTCTCTGTGTGAAGAAGTTTTTCCTCATCTCGGTCCTAAAAGGCTTCCCCTTTATCCTTAAACTGTGACCCCTCGTTCTGGACTTCCCCAACATCGGAAACAATCTTCCTGCATCTAGCCTGTCCAATCCCTTTAGAATTTTATACGTTTCAATAAGATCCCCCCTCAATCTTCTAAATTCCAGTGAGTATAAGCCTAGTCGATTCAGTCTTTCTTCATATGAAAGTCCTGCCATCCCAGGAATCAATCTGGTGAACCTTCTTTGTACTCCCTCTAAGGCAAGAATGTCTTTCCTCAGATTAGGGGACCAAAACTGCACACAATACTCTAGGTGTGGTCTCACCAAGGCCTTGTACAACTGCAGCAGAACCTCCCTGCTCCTGTACTCAAATCCTTTTGCTATGAATGCCAACATACCATTTGCCTTTTTCACTGCCTGCTGTACCTGCATGCCCACCTTCAATGACTGGTGTACAATGACACCCAGGTCTCGTTGCACCTCCCCTTTTCCTAATCGGCCACAGTTCAGATAATAATCTGTTTTTCTGTTCTTGCAACCAAAGTGGATAACCTCACATTTATCCACATTAAATTGCATCTGCCATGAATTTGCCCACTCACCTAACCTATCCAAGTCACCCTGCATCCTCTTATCATCCTCCTCACAGCTAACACCGCCGCCCAGCTTCGTGTCATCCGCAAACTTGGAGATGCTGCATTTAATTCCCTCGTCTAAATCATTAATATATATTGTAAACAACTGGGGTCCCAGCACTGAGCCTTGCGGTACCCCACTAGTCACTGCCTGCCATTCTGAAAAGGTCCCGTTTACTCCCACTCTTTGCTTCCTGTCTGCCAACCAATTCTCTATCCACATCAATACCATACCCTCAATACCGTGTGCTTTAAGTTTGCACACTAATCTCCTGTGTGGGACCTCGTCAAAAACCTTTCGAAAATCTAAATATACCACATCCACTGGCTCTCCCCATCCACTCTACTAGTTACATCTTCAAAAAATTCTATAAGATTCGTCAAACATGATTTTCCTTTCACAAATCCATGCTGACTTTGTCCAATGATTTCACCTCTTTCCAAATGTGCTGTTATCACATCTTTGATAACCGACTCTAGCATTTTCCCCACCACCGATGTCAGACTAACCAGTCTATAATTCCCCGGTTTCTCTCTCCCTGCTTTTTTAAAAAGTGGGGTTACATTAGCCACCCTCCAATCCTCAGGAACTAATCTTGAATTTCCAGCATCTGCAGATTTCCTCGTGTTTGCTCGCAGCTGCACTTAAGCTCCAGTTTTAAACTCCTTGGAGATATCAGATTAGCACGTGTGGGAGGCTTTCTCTCACTCCCCCCACCCCCGGCCTTTGTCTCCGGGGCACGTTTCACGGAAACACTGGGGAGGTATGCTCCACTCACACTTTTACCTAAGTAACTGTTTGCTGAATATTTAGTTTTGTAGTTTGTGTAACTTGGGGATACTTAAATGTTTGGTCTAATTTTTTTACTGTTGGTAAATAAATGAGTAATACGCTTATTCACAGTCAGCGTTTTCTGTCTCACTCACCAAACCTGTGAACCTGCTTCCATGGTACAGTGGGTGAACAAACCTTTAAGGACCAAATTAAAAAGACCTTAAGGGCCTAGACAGAGTGGATGTGGAAAGGCTGTTTCCTATAGTGCATGGGTTCCCAACCTTTTTTATGCCACGGACCCTCACAATCAACCAAAGGGTCCTTGGACCCCAGGTTGGAAAACCCCTGCTATAGTGGATGCGTCTAGGGCCAGAGGGCACAGCCTCAGAATAGAGGGATATCGATTTAGAATGGAGTTGAGAGGGAATTTCTTCAGCCAGAGTGTGCTGAATCTGTGGAATTCATTACCACAGCTGGCTGTGGAGGCCGAGTCATTGAGTATACTTACAGCGGAGATTGATAGGTTCTTGATTAATCAGGACATTAAACGGTTAGGGGGAGAAGGCAGGAGAACTGGGTTATGAGGGATAATAAATCAGCCATGACGGAACGGCAGAACTGACTCAAAGGGCTGAATGGCCATATTGGGCTCCTAGGTCTTTATGGTTTTATATTGTCAGCTCCCGTTCCAGTTTTTTTAAACTATTTGTCTAACTGAATCTAGTGCAATTCTCACAAGGTGCTCCTCTCTGAAGAAAAAGAGGTTAAAAGGAGACTTGATTCAAGTGTGTGGATGCATTATAATAGGCAGGATGATGGGATTATATGACATAAATAGAGAGAAGCAATTTCCATTAATGGAATTCAAAGACCAGGGAAATTGATCGAAAGAGTAGGAGGGGTGTGTTATCAGGGACTTTTCCTTTAACTCAGATATACCGTAGATTCCGGATTATAAGCCGCTACTTTTTTCCCACATTTTGAACAGCTTTGAACTCTGCGGCCTATAATCCAGAGCGGCTAATACATGTTTTTTTTTTCATGCCGCCTCGTAAACATTTTGCCTCGTAACAGTAGACCAATAAAATTGATGAGTAGTTCACAGAGGTCCAATGAAATTGTACGATAAATCAAGCGCACTTTCACAATTAAATTATTGTAAATCAGTCATTTGTACTCACCCTCATCAACATGGAAAATACTCGAAGCAAGACCCGAGCGCGTCAGACCCGATTAGACCCGATCGCAATGCGCAAGCGTCAGACCCGATTAGACCCGATCGCATTGCGCAAGCGTCAGACCCGATTAGACCCGATCGCAATGCGCAAGCGTCAGACCCGATTAGACCCGAGCGCATTGCGCAAGCGCGTCAGACCCGATTAGACCCGATCGCATTGCGCAAGCGTGTCAGACCCGATTAGACCCGATCGCATTGCGCAAGCGTCAGACCCGATTAGACCCGATCGCATTGCGCAAGCGTGTCAGACCCGATTAGACCCGATCGCATTGCGCAAGCGTGTCAGACCCGATTAGACCCGATCGCATTGCGCAAGCGTCAGATCCGATTAGACCCGATCGCATTGCGCAAGCGTGTCAGACCCGATTAGACCCGATCGCAATGCGCAAGCGTCAGACCCGATTAGACCCGATCGCAATGCGCAAGCGTCAGACCCGATCGCAATGCGCAAGCGTCAGACCCGATTAGACCCGATCGCATTGCGCAAGCGTCAGACCCGATTAGACCCGATCGAAAACGCTGCTTTTAAGTTAAAGTCGATCAATAACTTTTCCTGGTAGGCTGCAATATATATATTTTTACCAGTCGCTAGGAGATATTGGAATGTTGTTCGTGCTGTTCAGTAAAAAAGTATATGCAACGTAATTTGTGTTACCGATACGTATGTATATTTAAAAGTAGCGGTGCGGCCTAAAATCCGGTGCGGCCTTTACAATTAAAAAATTGATTTTATTTCTAAAATTAGAGCCTGCGGCTAATAATCAGGTGCGCTCTGTAGTCCGGAATCTACGGTAGGTTGTGAACTGCAATTCACTGCCTATAAGAATGGTGGAAAAGTCATCCAGAACTTTCATAGGAAAACTCAAAGTTCAAGGTACATTTACTATCAAAGTATGTACAGTGCTACACAAAACTCTTAAGCACATGTCTATATCTAAGGTGGCTAAGACTTTTGCACAGTACTGTACTCACCATGGAGCAGAGAGTGAGTTTGTAAATCAGGCGGGATCAAATGATGTTTGGAATGGGGAGTACTGTGGGAAGGGTGTGGGACAGGTGGTCGAGGACTGCTAGGCATGGGGGGGGGGGGGTGACGTGGCTACAGACACACCCAGCCCTGAGAGACTAGGTAGGGTCATTTGATTCCAAACAACTGGTTTATTGAGCATTCTGGTGCTTTCCATACCCTCCCCTCTCTCTTCCCCCTTTCCCACTCTCAGTCCACAATAGAAACCCATATCAGAATCAGGTTTATCATCACTCGCATATATTTTTTTTGCAGCAGCAATACAGTGCAGTACATTAAATTACTACAGTGCTGTGTAAAAGTCCAGGTGATCCAAGACCACATGAACAGCCAATGAGATTGCATGACCTACTGCAGTGATAGACAAATTGCAATGGTCCCAGGTTCTTGCTGAGACAGGATTTCATTAATCCATAACCAACCTCTCTAAGCACTTCATCACAGTGAAAGAGTTTGGTACAATCAGAATATGGTCAGACATGGATAGTGAGAGCAATTTCAAGTTTGAACGTGTCAAAATTTCTGAGGATCTATCCTGGGACCAACATCTCGATGCAGCTACGAAGAAGGCACTGCAACTCCTATTTCATTAGGAGTGAGTGGATTCAGTATGTCACCAAAGCTAGCCTCTGGAGTATCCAGGGCATCTTCAAGGAGCAATGCCTCAAAAAAGCAGCATCCATCGCTATGATCCCAATCACCCAGGTCATGCCCTCTTCACATTGCTACCATCAGGAAGGGCGTACAAGAGCCCGAAGGCACACTCTCAATGATTCAGAAACAGCTTCTGATTACTGAAAGGAGATTGAAGCTATAGGGGGAGGGGGTGGGGGACAGAGGGAGAGATGGAGGAGATAGGGAAGGGGGAGGGTGACATGGAGAAAGTCTTGGAGGGAGAAAGAGAGAGAGAAGGAAAGACAGAACAAAGGCATGATAAAGTTTAAGGGAATGGGGGATTCTCAGATTCCTGTAAATAATGGGTTAAGTACCAACTACGTCTGTGTATTTTGTGAGTGACTGCAGCGTGTTTGAATAATGTCTCACAGCTGCTTCTTTAGAGTAAGATAAGGGTTAAAGTTCACACAGATCCACATAAGATTGTCTCCTGATTTTTCACACCTTTTGGTTTTGACAAAAGGCGGTACAATAGACAATCAACAGTAGGTGCAGGAGTAGGCCTTTCGGCCTTTCTAGCCAGCACCGCCATTCACTGTGATCATGGCTGATCATACACAATCAGTATCCCGTTCCTGCCCTCTCCCCATATCCCTTGACCCTGCTATCTATAAGAGCTCTATCTAACTCTCTCTTGAATGCATCCAGAAACTTGGCCTCCACTGCCTTCTGGGGCAGAGCATTCCATATATCCACCACTCTCTGGGTGAAAAAGTTATTCCGCATCTCTGTTCTAAATGGCCTACCCCTTATTCTTAAACTGTGGCCTCTAGTTCTGGACTCACCCATCAGCGAGAACATGCTTCCTGCCTCCAGTGTGTCCAATCCCTTAATAATCTTACCTGTTTCAATCAGCTCCCCTCTCATTCTTCTAAATTCCAGTGTATACAAGCCCAGTCGCTCCAATCTTTCAATATATGACAGTCCCGCCATTCCGGGAATTAACCTTGTGAACCTCAATAGCAAGAATGTCCTTCCTCAAATTTGGAGACCAAAACTGCACACAATACTCCAGGTGGGGTCTCACCAGGGCCCTGTACAGCTGCAGAAGGACCTCTTTACTCCTATACTCAATTCCTCTTGTTATAAAAGCCAGCATGCCATTAGCTTTCTTCACTGCCTGCTGTACCTGCATGCTTGCTTTCATTGACTGATGTACAAGAACACCTAGATCTCGTTGTACTTCCCCTTTTCCTAACTTGACTCCATTTAGATAGTAATCTGCCTTCCTGTTCTTGCCATCAAAGTGGATAACCTCACATTTATCCACATTAAACTGCATCTGCCATACATCTGCCCACTCACCCAACCTGTCCAAGTCACCCTGCATTCTCATAACATCCTCCTGACATTTCACACTGCCACCCAGCTTTGTGTCATCAGCAAATTTGCTAATGTTACTTTTAATCCCTTCATCTAAATCATTAATGTATATTGTAAACAGCTGCGGTCCCAGCACCGAACCTTGCGGTACCCCACTGGTCACAGCCTGCCATTCCGAAAGGGACCCGTTAATCACTACTCTTTGTTTCCTGTCAGCCAGCCAATTTTCAATCCATGTCAGTACTCTGCCCCCAATACCATGTGCCCTAATTTTGCCCACTAATCTCCTATGTGGGACTTTATCAAAAGCTTTCTGGAAGTCCAGGTACACTACATCCACTGGCTCTCCCTTGTCCATTTTCATAGTTGGATAGTACCTGATGGAAATTAGACAGGACGTTCCTTTCTTAATTAAAGCATAAACTGGTAGATGTTCTTATCTTTGTAATTAAGTTTTGGCTCCAACAAACCAAGTAGGACATTCCTTTTTTAATTAGTGGCTGGAATGTCTATCAAACTGATTGTTCTTTTGTATCAACAGTCCATTGACTTGGCTGAAATGTCTATCAAACTGATTGATCTTTTGGATCGGTGGCCTTACAAATTGTTAACGGTTCTGGAAGACGAACAGTGAACTTGTGGAACTGTTGGAGGGATGAGAATGCTTCTCCCCTGATGTCAGGACCAAGTTCCCTCACGGGCTGAGCTCGAAGAAATAAACTGGTGAAAAGATAAGTAATGTTCTTCTGTGCTGTGGTGATTTGGTCCGGCGTTTTTTAAGTTTACAGGCAGATGGAGAGGAATGAACTGAGAACATGAGTTGCAGATTCCTTGACAGTGAGAAGACCAGCCCATGAAAGTACTTTCAAGTTCTTCAATGAAGGTAATTATGGCTCAAATGACTCTCATCTGCGCTCAAGACCTCTGCAGTGCCATGAAAAGGTAGGGAATTGTATTATTGGTATCAGCTCCTCTGCTCACTACTGAGCGAGGGAAGAGATTACTTTCCTTCGAAACTACGTCCATTTGTGAAATGCTCCATGTGAGATACCCCATGGAACAATAAACCTCAGTCAGGAAAACATTTTTACAAAGCAGCCAGATAATAATGACTTCACATAGGGAGGGGAAAAAAAACAAATAACTGCTTAAGTGAATAAATGGCTGGATTCCAATGCAACATCTCATAAAGGGAATATCTTCTGTCTTTTAAGCAGGGAAGCCAATGAATCTCTTAGGTTTCATTAAATGAAATGGCAGCCACTTTCCGAACTGCATAGCTTCACAAACAACAAAGCAAACAAGTTTCTGGGTTGGTGTTATTCATGCGAGGTGATCCCCACACTCTGCCTCACTGCGGAGGAGGTGATGTGCACTGGTCACACTCCACCAGTCTCACTGAGATGACCATTCTTCACATGGACCAAGGAGGTGAGTTTAACATTCTCATCGCGGAGGGGCACACCTCTACAGTACAAGCTTACTTGACAATAATGGCCATTGCAGTTTTAATTAGACTTATTACAGAAACTTATAATGACAAACATTCAATATTCTGCTGCTTCCTTTATCATTCTTGTATTCCTGCATAACACTTTTACCGGATTACCAGTGGTAAAGCCCTCCCCACCATTGAGCACATCAACATGAAATGCCGTTGCAGAAAAGCAGCTTCCATCAGAGATCCCCACCACCCAGGACATGCTCTCTTCTCGCTGTGCCATCAGGAAGGTGGTACAGGAACCTCCGGACTCGCACCACCAGGTTCAGGAATGGTTACTACCCCATAGCCATCAGGCTCTTGAACCAAAGGAACAACTTCGCTCGCCCCATCATTGAAATGTTCCCACAACCTATGGACTCACTTTCAAGGACTCTTCATCACACATTTTTGATATTTTTTGCTTATTTATTGTTATTATTTCTTCTTTTTGTATTTGCTCAATCTGTTGTCTTCTGCACTCTGGTTGAACATCCTAGTTGCTGCAGCCCTTTGCTGATTCTGTTATGGTTATTATTCTATCGACTTAATAGAAAACATAGAAAACCTACAGCACAATAAAGGCCCTTCAGCCCACAAAGTTGTGCCAAACATGTCCCTACCTCAGAAATTACTAGGCTTACCCATAGCCCTCTATTTTTCTAAGCTCCATGTACCTATCTAAAAGTCTCTTAAAAGACCCTATCGTATCCACCTCCACCACCGTCACCGGCAGCCCATTCCACACACTCACCACTCTCTGCGTAAAAAAACTTACCCCTGACATCTCCTCTGTACCTACTTCCAAGCACCTTAAACCTGTTCCCTCTCGTGCCAGCTATTCCAGCCCTGGGAAAGAGCCTCTGACTATCCCTGTGCTCACTGTCTCCATACTGAGTATGTCTTATTGAATATTGAGCATGCCCACAAAGAAATGAATCTCAAGGTTGTATATGGTGACATATATGTACTTTGATAATAAAATTTAACTTGAACATTGCTAATATTAAAAACCAGAAAAAGAAAAAAAACTGCAATACCCAAACTCTTGAGGTTAGAAAAACAGAAGGCTGGGAAAACAGGATTCAGTACATGAGTGTAAAAGGAAAGGGAAAAAAAAAGATTGTTACTCCAGATCTGATTGTATGATGTGGGCGACCATGGTCTTTCCATGGCCATGACTGTTCTTGGCAAGTTTTTCTACAGAAGTGAATTGCCATTGTCTTCTTCTGGGCAGTGTCTTTACAAAACAGGTGACCTGCAGCAATTATCAACACTCTTCAGAGATCGTCTGCCTGGTGACAATGGTCGTATAATCAGGACTTGTGATCTGCACCGGCTGCTCATACGACTGTCCACCACTTGCTCCCATGGCTTCACATAACCCTGATCAGAGTGGGGGCTCAGCAGGTGCTACACCTGCCCAAGGATGACCTGAAGGGCTAGTGGAGGGAAAGAGCGCCTTACACCTCTTTTGGTAGGGACATATCTCCACCCTGCCACCCATACACTATATTGCTGCCGTAAAATAAAAAACGTCACAACATTCTGGTGTGACGTGCAGAAAAGCAGTTCGCATAACACTATTACAGTGCCAGTGATCAGGGTTCAGTTCTTGCTGCTGTCTGTATGGAGTTTATACGTTCTTTCCAAGACCGTATGGGCTTCCCATAGTCCAAAAGCCGTACATGTTAGCAAGTTGTGGGCATGCTACATTGGCACTGGAAGCACGGCAGCATTGATCGTTGACACAAATGATGCATTTCACCGGTTGTTTTGAGGTACATATGACAAATAAATCTAATCCTATATGGGTGGGTTGAGTTGTTCTGATCTTAACAACTTACTTGCAAACGTTCCATCACCATACGGGTGACATCACGAGGGCGCTGTTTTTTATGGTGTGCCCTCTGGATACTTGACCTTTATATACCTATCAATCAGTTGATTAGTCGCCATTACGGAAGCACAATTGTGATATAGGCAAGAGGTCTCGTCACTGGTTACATGGCAAACTCAAAATCGAGGGGCGACTTTTTAGAACAGAGATAATGAGTAATTTTTTTTTAGCCAGAGAGAAGTGAATCTGTGGAATGCTCTGCCACAGACTGCAGTGGAGGGCAAGACTGTGGGTATACTTAAAGCAAAAATTGATGGCTTCCTGATTGGTCAAGGCATCAAAAGTTATGGCAAGAAGGAAGATGCATGGAGTTGAGTAGGATCCAAGATCAGCAATGATGGAATAACAGTGCAGCCTTAATGGCGTGAATGGCCTAATTCTGCTCCTATGTCTTATGGTCTCGGGGAGAACATACACTCTCCTTACAGACAGCAGTGGGAATTGAACCCTGGCTGCCTGTACTGGAAAGTGTTGTGCTACCATGTTGCCCCTTTGTTAACCTATGAACCAGTAGGTCTTTGGACTGTGGGAGGAAGCTGAAGCACCCACAGAAAACCCAGGCGGTCATGAGGAGAACGTATAAACTCCTTAGAGGCAGCAGCGGAAAATGAACCTGGGGTACCGGTACTGTAAAGCTCTGTGCTAACCACTACATCACCATGCTGCCCCTTAGAAATGGGTAGCAGACTCAATGGGCCAAATGGCCTAATTGTGCTCCTACGTCTCATGGTCCTACATCCTGCCACCAACAACTTGCTCATCAGCTCCTTTGAATTTTAGAACATAGAATAGTACAGCACAGTACAGGCCCTTCGGCCCACAATGTTGTGCCAACCCTTAAACCCAGCCTCCCATATATTCCCCCACCTTAAATTCCTCCATATCTGTCTAGTAGTCATTTTTGCGCTCAAGTCCCTGAATGGGACTTGGTCCGAAGTCTTTAGCTCGAGCTAAAGGAGTTCTGCCCACAGAAAATCTGTTACAGCATTTTGAGTGTTAAGGAGGAAACCTCGTTTGTACAGATGCCCACCATACTCTCAATGGCTCAATTTTATATCAGAGAATATTTACAGTATGTAACCTGAATTTTTCTTCTTCACAGAATCCACAAAACAGAAAAACGTCAAAAGGATGAAAGACAGAAAAACATTAGTACCCCAAAGCCCCCCTCTCACTCACAGGCAGCAACAAAGCATTAACCCTCTCCCCTCTCACATGTCTGAGCAGGAAGAAAGCAATAACAAAGTCCCCAAAGAGACCATGATCTACGATACATCAAAATCTACAGCCCATAACCCAGCACCTCAACGTGCCACGGGCTCACTCTCTCTAACAAGGGAGAGTGAGGTGTCACCCCTTTCATAGTGAGAGGGAAGGCAACAAACAATGTTACAGTCTGTAGTGTCGTTTTTATTCCAAGTTTTTTGAGAGTGTGAATGAGAGTGCTGAGTGGTGACTGAGTAACAGTGGTGGCGGGGGGGGGGGGGTGGGGGGGGGAACGGGCAGAGAGAGACAGAGGTAAAGACAGGGTTCGATCTTCCAAGTATATTAATAAAACAACAGAGTACTGCCAGATCATTTGCCATTACCAGTGCATTATTTAATTGTTAGCTAAATTTATCTTATGCGAGAGTAATTTATGGGAAGTACAGCTTGTGAGCTGGAAGCCATTTTCAGTCACTTTTTTAAAAGAATCTAAATTATTGTCTTTGACAGTAGAAATATTGATGCAGAAAAAGACGAGTGCCCACTAAATGATTTAGAGAGATTTGAGTATTGTGTTACATAAATCTCAGAATGCCAAGATGCAGATTATTAGCAAATGGTTAGGAACCTTGATGATGCCTACACTCTCACCTCCACTCAGGGCCCCAAGCAGTCCCTCCAGGTGAGGCAATACTTCACCTGCAACTCTGCTGGGGGAGTCTACTGGTGCCCATACTCTCGATGTGGCTTCCCCTACATGGGCTAAAACTACTGTAAATTGGGAGACTTCCTTGTCGAGCACCTCTGTCTGCACCATCTGCCACAAGTGGGACTTCACGGTGGCCAAATATTTTAATTACATTCCCATTCCAACATGGGAATACATGGCCTCCTCTTGTGCCAAGATGAGACCATCCTCGGGTCAGAGGAGGAACACGTTATATTCCATCAGGGTAGCCTTGAATGTGATGGCATGAATATGGATTTCTCCTTCCAGTAAACAAATTCTTCCCCCCCCACCCCTCTTTCCTTATACCCCACGCTGACCTTTTCTCACCTGCCTGTTACTTCCCACTGGGTCTCCTCATCCTTCTCTTTCTCCTATGGTCCACACTCTCCTCCCACCAGATTCCTTCTTCTCCAGCCCTTTCCCTTCCTACCCACCTGGCTTCACCTATCACGTTCCAGCCATCCTTCTCCCCCACCCCCCCACCCCACCCCAACGCTTTTTATTCTGGTATCTTCCCCCTTCCTTCTCAGTCCTGAAATGTTGACTGTTCATCCATTCCCATAGATGTTGACTGAAATGCTGAGTCCCTCTAGCATTTTGTGTGTGTTGCTAGTGATGCTTCAGCCTTGATAAGAAGTGAAGAGCATAGCAAGTTCTTTTTTAAAAAAAATATATTTGTTTATTGAATGTGGGCAAAAATAGGCATTTAGTATTCATTGGTACTGCCTCTGAACTGAGGCAGTTAATAGTCAATTAGATTGCCAAATGTAAAGTTCAAAGTAAATCTTATCCATCTATACAAGTTGCAAGAGAAAATTTGTGAAACCTTTGCAGTTAGCTGGTTTTCTGCATTAATTACTCATAAAATGTGGTCTGATGGTCATCTCAGTTACAATAATAGACAAACACAATCTGCCTAAGCTAATAACACACAAACAATTGTAATCATGATGTCTTTATTGAACACATGGTTTAATCATTCACAGTCCAGGCTGGAAGTGTGTGAACCCTTGTATAGTATTTAACATCTGGTAGAACCTCCTTTAGCAGCAGTAACCTCCACCAAACATTTCCTGTAGCCACTGATCAGACTTGTACATCAGTGAGGAGGAATTTTAGACTGATCGACCAATTAAAAAAATGGTTTCAGTTCATCAATATTTCTGGGATACCTTGCATAAACAGCCCTCTTCGGGTCATGCCACAGCATCTCAATTGGGTTAATGTCTGGACTCTTGACTTGGCCAATCGAAATCACACACATTTTTCTTTTTAAACCATTCTGTTGTTGATTTACTCTTGTATTTTGAATCACTGTTTTGTTGCATTATCTAACTTCTATTAACCCTCAGGTGATGGAGCGTTACCCTGATATTTGCCTGTAGAATGTCTTGATACAATTTTGAATTCACTGCTCCCTCAATGATAACAAACTGTCCAGGTCCTGAGGCAGCAAAGCTATCCCAAACCATGATGCTCTTTCAAACCTTACTTCACAGTTGGAATGAGGTTTTGGTGTTGATGTGCAGTGCCCTTTTCCCTCCAAACACAGTAGTGTCCATTTCTGCCAAAAAGTTCAACTTTTGTCTCATCTGTCCACAGAATACTGTCCCAGAAGCACTGTAGAACATCCAGGTGGTCTTTTACAAACTTGAGACATGCACCAATGGTTTTTTTGGAGAGCAGTGATTTCCTTTGTGTTGTTCTTCCATAAACACCATTCTTGTTCAGAGTTTTTCTTATAGTGGACACACAAACAGACACTTCAGCAAGTTCTGGAGATTTCTGCAAGTCTTTTGCTGTTACCCGTGGTTATTTTTTCACCTCCTTCAACATTGCACATTGTGCTTTTGGTGTGATCTTTGCAGGATGCCCGTTCCTAGGGAGAGTAGCAACAGTACTGAATTTCCCCCATTTGTAGACAATTTCTCTGACTGTGGACTGACGAACCCTCAGGTCTTTAGAAATGCTCTTGTAGCCTTTTACATCTTTATGCATGCATCTCTAAAATTCTTCTTTTAAGGTCCTCTGGAAGTTGTTTTGATTGAGGCACAATGTACCTGAAGGTATCTTTCTTGAGAAGAGCAGGCTTCATCAGTAACCTGACTTTGTGTGTCTTTTTTAATAGGGCAGGGCATTTCTAAAGCCCAACCTTCAATCTCATCTCATTGATTGGAAAACCTGACTCCAAATAGCTTTTGTAGAAGGCATTACCCCAGAGGGCCACTTACCTTTTAGAACCTAGACCGTGACTGTTTGAATGGTATACTTAGTAATGACGAGAAGTACAACTGGTGTGTTATTAGTTTAGGCAGTCTGCGTTTCCTATTCCTTAGGTAAAGATCAGACCACAGTTTATGAGTAATTAATGCAGGAAACCAGGTAAAGGGTTCAGAAACGTATTCTTGCGACTGTATATTTATATTAAATAGCTAAACTAAAAATAGTGCAAAAACAGAAATAATAAAAAGTGAGGTAGTGTTCATGGGTTCAATGCCTATTTAGGAATCTGTTGACAAGAGGAGAAGCTGTTCTGGAATCACTCACTGAGTGTGTACCTTCAGGCTTTTGTACCTCCTTTCTAATAATAACAATGAGAAGAGACCACATGCTCAATGGTTGGGAGGGCTTTACCCATGATGGACTGGGCCATATCCACGATTTTTTGTAGAATTTTCCATTCAAGGGTATTAGTATTTCTATACCAGGGTGTGAGATAGCCGGTCAATATGCTCTCCACCACACATCTATAGAAGTCTGCAGTTATACTTAGGTCAGTGAGAGAAACAGCAACATATTGCTGCCCTGAAGCACATCAGTGAACCAGGTAGACTTACAAAACTCTGATGAATTCACACATACCATTGCTAAAGCAACTTTTTTTACCCCTAAATTCCACATTTACTTAAATTTAAATCATTAAGTTCCCTAAACTATCAACATCAGAACAGTGAGCCGTTGGCTTCCCCCCTCACCGTGGCAGGATCAGTATCCCTCTCCCCTTCACTACTGACAGAGAGAGCCTGTTGGCTTCCCCCCCTCACAGTGGCAGGATCAGTATCCCTCTCCCCTTCACTACTGACAGAGAGAGCCTGTTGGCCTCCCCCCTCACTGTGGCAGGATCAGTATCCCTCTCCCCTTCACTACTGACAGAGAGAGCCTGTTGGCTTCCCCCCTCACTGTGGCAGGATCAGTATCCCTCTCCCCTTCACTGACAGAGAGAGCCTGTTGGCTTCCCCCCTTACTGTGGCAGGATCAATATCCCTCTCCCCTTCACTACTGACAGAGAGAGCCTGTTGGCTTCCCCCCTCGCTGAGGCAGGATCAGTATCCCTCTCCCCTTCACTACTGACAGAGAGAGCCTGTTGGCTTCCCCCCTCACTGTGGCAGGATCAGTATCCCTCTCCCCTTCACTACTGACAGAGAGAGCCTGTTGGCTTCCCCCCTCACCGTGGCAGGATCAGTATCCCTCTCCCCTTCACTGACAGAGAGAGCCTGTTGGCTTCCCCCCTTACTGTGGAAGGATCAATATCCCTCTCCCCTTCACTACTGACAGAGAGAGCCTGTTGGCTTCCCCCCTCGCTGAGGCAGGATCAGTATCCCTCTCCCCTTCACTACTGACAGAGAGAGCCTGTTGGCTTCCCCCCTCACCGTGGCAGGATCAGTATCCCTCTCCCCTTCACTACTGACAGAGAGAGCCTGTTGAGATGTTGAAGTGTTGGGTTGGAGGATAGTTTTTGAGGGACTCTACATCACGGTGCCTGCAGAGTTTGCATTGCTTGCATGGTGGGTGGTGGGGGGGGTTGGTGTTTCTGCTGCTGTTTGCGTGTGAGAGGGGAGAGGGGCACTTCGGTGTTCTGATATTTCTGTCATTCATTCTTTTGGGGCACTTTTTTCCCCCTCTGTTTCATGGATGTCCATGAAGAGTAAGAAATTCACACTGTATACTTCCTCTGATACTAAATAGAACCATAGGTGAAATTTGAACTCATGTGCCCGCATCAATTTAAGAGATTACTTTTTTTTTTAAAATGAGATTACCTTTGATGTACATTGAAACATACAGTGAAATATATCACTCCAGCACAGCTTGAAAATATGCTCAGGACAACGCACATGCATTGCCATACTGCCAGCGTCAACATAACGTGCCCACAAGTTACTAACCCTGACCTATAGTTTGGAAGGTGGGAGGAAACCGGACACACGGAGGAATCTCTCATGGAGACTGCACGGCACGGTAGCATAGTGGTTAGCAAGAGGTTTTACAGTACAGGTACACCAGGTTCAATTCCCACCGCTGTCTGTAAGAAGTATGTACGTATTTACCGGTGACCATGTGGGTTTCCTCCAGGTGCTCTGCTTTCCTCCCACAGTCTAAAGACGTGCCAGTCGGTAGGTTAATTGGTCATTTTGTATGGCTGTATCTTACTGATATCTTCCATGTGCTCGCTATTTTGTATGTGCTATGTCTGCTTTGTGCTGTGCAACCATTGTAGCTTGGCCCCAGAGTAATGCTATCTCGTTTGACTGTATTCACGGGTATTCGTGTATGGTTCAATGACAACTGAACTTCAATAGAATTGAATTCGGTTGGGATTGAACCAGGAGATTACTTGGTGGTGTGGCTTGATGGGCCTATTCCATACTGTATCTCAATACACAAGAAAACAAACTCCTTACAGACGGCAGCGTGAATCTTCCAGTCGCTGCTGATGTAAAGTGCTATGCTAACCACTATGCGGTCTTGCTGCCAGGATGTTTCACTGCAATTCCATAGGGCTCTGGTGAGAACACACCCTCATGAGGCACCCGTTAGTCTTGCGAGAGCATGGATCTGCGCCGGGAAAGTCTTGCTTCAGTCTGTGTTGCTAGAGCAGCGTCTGATGTGGCTGTAGAGGCCCACACGGGAGTGACGGTCTCGGCTGCAGCGACTGCACTTGAAGGCGCTGTCCTCCGCTGTTGTCTTGGTGCTGTTTTTTTTCGGTGAGTGCACTTTTCTTCAGCAGCAAGCCTCAGCTTCTCTTCTCTTTTCAGACCCCTGCGTAGTTCCAGCCTCCAGCGAGAGCCATCGCTCGCAATGTCCTCCCTCCTCTGCGTAGTTCCAGCCTCCAGCGAGAGCCATCGCTTGGAATGTCCTCCCTCCTCTGTGTAGTTCCAGTCTCCAGCGCGAGCCATCGCTTGCAATGTCCTCCCTCCTCTGTGTAGTTCCAGTCTCCAGCGAGAGCCATCGCTTGCAATGTCCTCCCTCCTCTGTATAGTTCCAGTCTCCAGCGAGAGCCATCGCTTGCAATGTCCTCCCACCTCTCGATGTTCATGTTCAGTGACTTCATGTCTCTCTTGCAGACATCTTTGAAACGAAGATGGGGCCGCCCTTGTGCTCTCTTGCCAGAGGCCAGTTCCTCATACAGCAGGTCTTTCGGGATCCTCCCATCTGACATGCGGTGTACATGGCCCAGCCAGCAGAGACGGCATTGCTGGAACAGGGTGAAGAGGCTGGGTATCTGGGTGCGGACCAGGACCTTATTGTTGGTGATCCAGTCAGCCCTCTTGATGTCCAGAATGCGTCTCAGGCTGCGGAGGTGGAAGGCAGAGACGCCGCTCTTGTCTGAAGTAGAGGCTCCCTCCAGGTCTCGCTGCCGGACACAGGCCCTGTAGACTGCACTCTTGGTGTGCGTTGTCAGCTTTCCATTCCCCTAGACTCTCTCAGCCTGGCGAATGTTGAGGCTGCTCATCCCATCCGTCTGTTGATCTCGGGGTCTAGGGAGAGACTAGGAAGAACACACCCTAAACGATGAATAATTAGGCTTTGTTATCTGTGAAACAGAATCACAGAACATGTTTGACACAGGAGGCAGCCATTTAGCACAGCACATCATGTTAATACAAAATTGCGCAACGCTATTACAGCTCAGGGCATCCAAATTTAGAGTTCAATTCCAGCAGCCTCTATAAAACAGTTTGTATGTCCCTTCCCAAGTGTGGACGGGGAGGGCGGGAGGCTTCCTCCGGTTTCCTGCCAAGTCCAAAGACATACTGGTTAGTAGGGTAATTGTAAATCATCCAGTGATCGGGTTGGGGTTAAATCGGTGGGTTGCTGGGTAGCATGGCTCAGTGGGTCAGAAGGGCCTGTCCCGCACGGTGTCTCTGAGTAAATAAATAAAAATGCAGAGACATTACAGCAGCCTTTCTCAACATTTTTGCCCTGGATGAACCCTTGAAATAATTTTCAGGTCTCAGGGAACCCCTGAATAAAAATTATACCCACAGCTCACAGCTTGTTAGCGTGATCAGTAAGTTGTTGATATAATAATCCAAAAATAATTGTCAATGCTCTTTTGAGAGAGAATGAATTTTTAGCCAACCTTTCTTTAAAAAAAAAGACAGGTAGTTAAGCATAGCTTAACGTTCTTGAATGCAATCTCTTTCTTTCTCTTTCATAAATTTTAAAAACTCATAAGGCAAACATGATTTCTCAATTCTGGATTGAACTTGAGACAAGCACACACAGATTTCACCCTCAACTGAAATGAAACAATCTCTATGCTTGCTCTTGATGCCTCTATCCTGAGGCTGTGCCCTCTTGTCCTAGACCCTCCCACTATGGGAAACATCCTTTCCACATCTACTCTGTCTAGGCCTTTCAACATTCGAAAGGTTTCAATGAGATCCCCCCTCATCCTTCTGAATTCCAGTGAGTACAGACCCAGAGCCATCAAACTTTCCTCGTATGATAACCCTTTCATTCCTGGAATCATCCTTTGAACTTCCTCTGGGCCCTTTCCAACGCCAGCACATCTTTTCTAAGATGAGGGGCCCAAAATTGTTAATATTCAAGGCGAGGCCTCACCAGTGCCTTATAAAGCCCCAGAATCACATCCTTACTCTTGTACTCTAGACCTCTGGAAATGAATGCTAACATGGCACTTGCCTTCCTCACTACCGACTCAACCTGCAAGTTAACCTTCAGGGTGTTCTGCACAAGGACTCGCAAGTTCCTCTGCATCTCAGATTCCTGGATTTTCTCCCCGTTTAGAAAATAGTCTGCACATTTATTTCTACTACCAAAGTGCATGACCATGCATTTCCCAACATTGTATTTCATTTGCCACTTTCTTGCCCATTCTCCTAATCTGTCTAAGTCCTTCTGCATCCTACCTTTTTCCTCCACACTACCTGTCCCTCCACCCATCTTTGTATCATCTGCAAACTTGGCAACAAAGCCATCTATTCCATCATCTAAATCATTGATATACAGCATAAAAAGAAATGGTCCCAACAATGACCCCTGTGGTAGACTTCTGGCAGCCAACCAGAAAATGATCCTTGAATTTCCACTTGCTGCCTCCTACCAATCAGCCGATGCTCTAACCATGTTAGTAACTTCCCTGTAATACCATGGGCTCTTAACTTGGTAAGCAGCCTCATTTGTGGCACCTTGTCAAAGGCCTTCTGGAAGTCCAAATACACAACATCCACTGCATCCCCTTTATCTATCCTATGTGTAATCTCCTCAAAGAATTCCAATAGGTTCGTCAGGCAGGATTTTCCCTGAAGGAAACCACATCAACTTTGTACTATCTTGTCCTGTGTCACCAACTACTCCATGACCTCATCCTTAACAACTGACTCCAACAACTTCCCAACCACTGAGGTCAGGCTAACTGCTCTATAATTTCCTTTCTGCTGCCTTCCTTTCTTAAAGAGTGGAGTGACATTTGCAAGTTTCCAGTCCTCGGACACGATGCCAGAGTCCAATGACTTTTGAAAGATCTCATCTTGAGTGCAGGATCAGAGTACAGCTCACAGAGTTCTTCCTCTTCTCTCAGTCGAGTTCTCAGAGGAAGGGTTCTTCACCTAGTCATACACTTGTGTTGAAAGGGAGGAAAAATACTGTTCAATTTTGTTCTGCAGTTCTTCTGGATGGTTTTCAATAAGACTCGAGACTTTCTGATATCCTTCCTCAAGCTCAAGGCCAAGCAGCAGAGGAAACCTTTCAAGATTTCCAAAGATTCAGTAAAGTGAAAATATTTTCTCCAGGGCCTTGCAGAGACTTGCTCAACTGGTTCATATGATGTCAAATGTCGGTTAAGTAGGCTAGTTTCTGCAGCCATTCTTCATCTTCAAAGCACTTAGAAAAATCTGGCCTATTTTCTTGAAAGTACTCCTGCAATTCACCTTTCAGCTCAAACACACTGTTAAGAACTCTTCCTCTTCTAAGCCACTGGATTTCTGCCTGTAGCAGGAGATTGGTGTGCTCTTTTTCCAGGCTTTCATACAATTTTTAAGCATTCTTGAGTGAACTAGTCTTAAAGCTACTAAATAACTTGCTTTCTGAACTCTTTTACTAACTGTGACTTTATTTTCAAAAGTTTTAATCTGTTTGTTTTGAGATTCCAATAGTCATTTAAATAATCAGCACATTTATATGTCATATGGCTGCGATTTGTAGTTCAGTGTCTTTTCAAATTTGCTGGAGCCATTGCTACATTTGCAAGTTGTTTGCCACAGACCAGACACGATGAAACAGGACAACTTGGATCACCAGTCCATGTAAAACCCAGTGATAAGCAACCTTCATTGTAAAGATGGACATTTTTTTCTGCTTGTTGTTTCACTAGAGCAGTGAATTGACTCAGAAGATTGTAATTCTTCATCATTAACCTTATCAGAATTGTCCATAGGCCTAGTGCTAGAATCCTCCTCTTCAAAAATTACCACACTAGACCGTCTTTAGATTGAAAAGTTTCCTCCAATTTTCTACTATACCAGCAGAGTTTGCTCACTCCCATAAGGCAGCCGGCAGAGCACAAGGGGAAAATGGGGGAGGTAATACAGGAGGGAGAGGCTGACGTCACAGCCCAAGTTGGGCACGTTCATTCAATGCTTGGAAAATGCACTTCACACTCATCAGCCTACTGTACTCCCCTCCGTGCAATACAGCACTCACCAGTTATCATTCTGCTGTCTTCCCACCATGCAATACACCACTCACCAATTATCAGCCTCCATCCTCCCCTCCGTGCAATACAGCGCTCACCAATTATCGGCCTCCATCCTCTCCTCCGTGCAATACACCGCTCACCAATGATCAGCCTCCGTCCTCCCCTCCGTGCAATACAGCGCTCACCAATTATCGGCCTCCATCCTCTCCTCCATGCAATACAGCGCTCACCAATGATCAGCCTCCGTCCTCCCCTCCGTGCAATACAGCGCTCACCAATTATCAGCCTCCATCCTCTCCTCCGTGCAATACACCACTCACCAATTATCAGCCTACCGTCCTCCCCTCTGAGAAGTACACAAATTATCAAATTCCCCTATCTTGCGTCAAAAACTGAGAATGGACTCAACCAAATAAACATGGCCTGACTGCGCACTGCCATTCTGAGCTGAGAGACCTCTGTTATTGGGGCCGATCGGTCACTGCCCACCACTGCAAGGACTAACATCGCACATTGCACAAAGTTCAAAACAATGATTATTTTTTTAAAATCACGATCTCTCACGGAACCCCTAACCACCACTCACAGAACCCTAGGTTTCAGTGGAAGCCTGGTCAAGAAACCATGTAATAGAGGGACTCACTTATCAAGAAATCTGTATTTAGATCTCTATTATTTATGTTACGAAAGCAAAGATCTGCAACAACAAAACCCTGTGGAAACACTGCCTACAGTATTCCATTCACAGCATGGTCACAAACTACTAACCTTTGCTATCTACAAACTGCCTCAAATTCAAGGTCTCACTTGCTGTTCTGACTTATTAGTTTATGCTCCTGACTGGATGGTAATATATGAACATTGAAACACACACCTAATAGCATTGAGAAGTACATCAGCTCATTAATGCAAATATTTAATCAGCCAATCATGTGGCAGCAATTCAATGCATAAAAGCAGGCAGACATGGTCAAGGGGTTCAGTTGTTGTTCAGACCAAACATCAGAATGGCAAAGAAATGTGATCTAAGTGACTTTGACTGTGGAATGACTGTTGGTGCCAAGCAGGGTGTTTGAGTACCGTAGATTCCGGACTACAGAGCGCACCTGATTAAAAGCCGCTGGCTCTAATTTTAGAAATAAAATCAATTTTTTAATTGTAAAGGCCGCACCGGATTTTAGGCCGCACCGCTACTTTTAAATATACATACTTATCGGTAACACAAATTACGTTGCATATACTTTTTTACTGAACAGCACGAACAACATTCCAATATCTCCTAGCGACTGGTAAAAATATATATACTGCAGCCTACCAGGAAAAGTTATTGATCGCCTTTAACTTAAAAGCAGCGTTTTCGCTCGGGTCTGATGAGCTCGCGTAACGCGATCGGGTCTAATCGGGTCTGATGCGCTCGGGTCTGACGTGCTCGGGTCTGATGAGCTCGCGTAACGCGATCGGGTCTAATCGGGTCTGATGCGCTCGGGTCTGATGCGCTCACGTAACGCGATCGGGTCTAATCGGGTCTGATGCGCTCGGGTCTGATGAGCTCGCGTAACGCGATCAGGTCTAATCGGGTCTGATGCGCTCGGGTCTGACGTGCTCGGGTCTGATGCGCTCGCATAATGCCCCCACCTTCCCGTATATATCCCACAAGACGCGGCGAAACCGGGTGTGACGTCATAGCATCCCGGGATGTAGTACAGAAAACAAATATAGTTAAAACACTTCTAACTTTAACTAACAAATGAATTACTAAGCGAAAATATTATAAACTAAGTAACTGCCATAAAGGCAGCACAATGCTTTTCTTCGAGTGTTTTCCATGTTGATGAGGGTGAGTACAAATGACTGATTTACAATAATTTAATTGTGAAAGTGCGCTTGATTTATCGTACAATTTCATTGGACCTCTGTGAACTACTCATCAATTTTATTGGTCTACTGTTACGAGGCAAAATGTTTACGAGGCGGCATGAAAAAAAACCATGTATTAGCCGCTCTGGATTAAAGGCCGCAGAGTTCAAAGCTGTTCAAAATGTGGGGAAAAAGTAGCGGCTTATAATCCGGAATCTACGGTATTTCAAAAACCGATCTCCTGGGATTTTCACACTCAACAGTTTCTAGAGTTTACAGAGAACGGTGCGAGAAGCAAAAGACACCCAGTGAGCGGCAGTTCAGTTCTGTTAATGAGAGAGGTCGGAGGAGAATGGGCAGGCTGGTTCAAGCTGACAGCAAGGTGACGGTAACTCAACCATGTGTTAACGACAGTGGTGTGCCAAAGAACATCCCTGAACAAATAGCAGGTCGAACCTTGAAATAGATGGGCTAAAACAGCAGAAGACCACGAATGTACAGTCAGTGGCCACTGTATTAGGTCAAAGTGAGCTGCTGTACCACAAACTGTATCTGAATTTTTAAAAATCCCTCATAACACACTTTGCACTTATCCTTAGGTCTAGTTCCCTGGTCTTGCATTATGAAATCCCATCATCCTGCCTATTGTAAATCACACACTTCTATCACACACAAAATGCTGGTGGACTATCACATCTCTTTTTCTCTGGAGAGGAGAACCTTGTACTAAATTGCACTAGATTAAATTAGACAAATATTAAGAACTAAAGGTTTCTTAAGGTTGTCATAGCTAGGGGAGGAGGTGGAGATAAGCTCCCAGTAACTATTAAATGCTTCAAATGGCATACGTTTCAAATAGCCTTTGGCAACCAAGCCCAGCTCCTGGCCTTCACATGTGATCCTGACCGACGGAGTACCTCAAAAACGAAAGACACAGGCACAGGAGCTCTGAATGCACGGACCTTCACTCTCTCGATCCCAAACCCAAACTTACCATCAAACCTACAGACAAATGGGCACTGTTGCAGTGTGGCAGATTGACTACTACCTTACTGAGGCCAGGCGACAATTCTCAGACACCTCCTCTTACCTCCCAATTGAAAAGGACTCCACTCTAAATCATCAGTAACCTGTTTCAAACACCATCACTAACCTCATCCACTCTGGAAGACGTTCATCAACTTCCACCAAACATAGTTCCCTTAGCCCACACTGCTCACTTCTACCTCCTACCCAATATCCACAGATCTGACTGTCCGGGTAGGCCCATTGTTTCCTCCTGCTCCTGCCTCACTTGTGTTTTCATACCTCGACTCCATTCTATCCCTCTTCTTTCATAAGAACATAAGAAATAGGAATAGGAGTAAGCCTTGCTCGATTTTACTCGTATGTTAATCCAACCTGTGATAGATGTCATTCTGATATAGCTTCGTTGACTCATATGTTTTGGTCCTGTCCTTGCTTACAAAACTATTGGAAAGATATTTTTAATATTATTTCAAGAGTTTTAAATATTAATCTCCAACCACACCCTTTTACTGCAATTTTTGGCCTACCAATGATAGATAATAATTGTTTATCCGCTTCATTCCAACGAATGATTGCATTTATTACACTAATGGCTAGAAGATCCATTTTACTGAATTGGAAAGAAGCCAATCCTCCAACAGTATTTCAGTGGTTTTCCCAAACTATTTCCTGTTTAAGTTTAGAAAAAATTAGAAGTGTGGTTTTCGATCCTTCAGTTAAATTTGAGGAAACTTGGAGACCATTTATTCAGCATTTTCATATGAATTAAACGGTCTGATCCTGAACCTTATTGTCACTATCCTGAATTGTGTGGATGGAGGTTGGGAGTCATAGGCACTACTGTATATATATAACATTATGCGATTGCCCATGTTGGTTAGTTTTTTTTTTCTATTTAGTTGTTGTTTTTTTTTTTGGGGGGGGTTTCTCTTAATCATTTATATTATTATATGAGTTTGAGAGATTCTATGTATGGATCAATATATATTTGAATGTTTATCAATCTATTATGTACTCTCAAATGTCTTGTAACAATATTTTTCTTCTGTTTTTTTTTTAAAAAACTAATAAAAAGATTTGAAAAGAAAAGAAAGAAAGGAGTAAGCCATCCAGCCCATCGAGCCTGTCTCGCCATTCAATAAGATCATGATTGATCTGTCCGTAAACTCAGCTCCATCTACCTGCCTTTTCCCCATACTCTTAATTCCCCTACTATGTAAAAACCTATCTGTTTCTTAAATATATCGAGTGAAGAAGCCTCAACTGCTTCCCTGGGCAGAGAATCCCACAGATTCACCACTCTCTGGGAAAAACAGTTTCTCCTCATCCACATCCTAAATCTTCTCCCCTGAATTGTGAGGCAATGTCCCCTAGTTCTAGTCTCACCTACCAATGGAAACAACTTTCCTACTTCTATCTTATCTATCCCTTTCAAAATTTTGTATGTTTCTAATAAGATCCCCTCTCATTCTTCTGAACTCCAGAGAGCATTGCCCCAGGCGACTCAATCTCTCCTCAAAGGTTAACCCCTTCATCCCTGGAATCAACCTGGTGAACCTCCTCTACATTGCCTCCAAAGCCAGTATATCCTTCCTCAAGAATGGAGACCAGAACTGCACACAATACTCCAAGTGTGGCCTCACCAGTACCCTGTATAGTTGCAGCATGGCCTCCCTGCTCTTGAATTCAATCCCTCTATCAATGAAGACCAACATTCTGCTTGCCTTCTTAATAACCTGTTGTACCTGTAAGCCAACACTTTGCGATTCATGAACAAGCACTCCCAAGTCCCTCTGCACAACAGCATGCCGCAATCTTTCACCATTTAAATACCGTAGATTCCGGATTTTAAGCCGCTACTTTTTTCCCACATTTTGAACAGCTTTGAACTCTGCGGCCTTTAATACGGAGCGGCTAATACATGATTTTTTTTCATGCCGCCAAAAACATTTTGCCTCGTAACAGTAGACCAATAAAATTGATGAGTAGTTCACAGAGGTCCAATGAAATTGTACGATAAATCAAGCGCACTTTCACAATTAAATTATTGTAAATCAGTCATTTGTACTCACCCTCATCAACATGGAAAACACTCGAAGAAAAGCATTGTGCTGCCTTTATGGCAGTTATTTAGTTTATAATATTTTCGCTTAGTAATTCATTTTCTAGTTAAAGTTAGAAGAGTTTTAACTATATTTGTTTTCTGTACTACATCGCGGGATGCTATGACGTCACACCCGGTTTCGCCGCGTCTTGTGGGAAAAATGCCGGTTTGCGATAAACAGGACGGCGGGGGGGAGCGGCGGAGCCAAAACGCTGCTTTTAAGTTAAAGGCGATCAATAACTTTTCCTGGTAGGCTGCAGTATATATATTTTTTACCAGTCGTTAGGAGATATTGGAATGTTGTTCAGTAAAAAAGTATACGCAACGTATATTTAAAAGTAGCCGCGTTACAGGCACGGTTTGAAAAAAAGCATTTGCAATATGTATTTGTTTATGTTACCATATGGATTTAATTAAAAGTTAAAAAATCCTCACGTGTAATATCTTTCTGTGTAAATATCTCATATTACAACGTGGGACACCTGCGGCCGAAAATCCGGTGCGGCCTGTACAAGTAAAAAATTGATTTTCTTTCTAAAATTAGAGCCAGCGGCTTTTAATCAGGTGCGCTCTGTAGTCCGGAATCTACGGTAATAATCTGCTCTTCTATTATTCCTTCCAAAGTGGATGATCTTGCATTTATCAACATTGTATTCCATCTGCCAGACCTTGGCCCACTCACTTAACCTATCTATATCCCTCTGCAGACTTTCCACATCCTCTGTACAATTTGCTTTTCCACTCAGTTTAGTGTCATCAGCAAATTTTGCTACACCACACTCAGTCCCCTCTTCCAAATCATCAATGTAAATGGTAAAGAGCTGTGGGCCCAGCACCGACCCCTGCAGCACCCCACTCACCACTGACTGCCAACCAGAGAAACACCCATTTATACCAACTCTCTGCCTTCTGCTGGTTAACCAATCCACTATCCATGTCAATACACTTTCTCCGACTCCAAACACCTGTATCTTATTTATAGGTCTCCTGCGCGGCACCTTATCGAACGCCTTCTGGAATTCCAAGTACATGACATCCACCCGTTCCCCTCTATCCACTGCACTCATTGTCTTCAAAGAACTCCAGTAAGTTTGTCAAACAGGGCCTGCCCTTTCTGAATCCATGCTGCGTCTGTCTAATGGAACCACTCCTTTCTAAATGTTTCGCTATTTCTTCCTTAATGACAGCTTCAAGCATTTTCCCGACTACAGATGTTAAGCTAACTAGCCTATAGTTGCCCGTCTTTTGCCTACATCCTTTTTTAAAAAGTGGCATGACATTTGCTGTCTTTCAATCCACCAGGACCTGCCCAGAGTCTAGAGAGTTTTGATAAATGATTACCAATGCATCTACTATAACCTCCGCCAATTCCCTCTGCACCCTGGGATGCATCCCATCAAGACCAGGGGACTTATCTACCTTCAGGCCCTCTAGTTTGCTCTTTAGTGACATTAATTTTATCAAGGTCCTTACCTCCCATTTCGTCCATAACATCCTTCTTTGGCATATTAGACATGTCCTTCACCGTGAAGACTGACACAAAATAGTCGTTCAATGCCTCAGCCATTTCCTTATCACCCAATATCAACTTCCCCTTCTCGTCTTCCAACTTTAGCCACCCTCTTCCGCTGTATATATTTATAAAAACTTTTGCTACCTGTTTTTATATTTTATGCTAATTTATTTTCATACTCTATCTTCCCTTTCCTTATTTCTTGTTTACTCTGTTGCTTTTTAAAGTTTTCCCAATCCTCCAGTCTCCCACTATTCTTTGCAACTTTGTACACGAGCTTTTAATTTGATACTATCTTTTTTATTTCCTTAGTTATCCAAGGCTGGCTCTCCCCACACTTACTGTCCTTACTTTTGACTGGAATATACTTTTGTTGAGCACTGTGAAAAATCTCTTTGAAAGTATTCCACTGTTCCTCAACTGTCCTACCAAATAGCCTGTGCTCCCAATCCACATTAGCCAACTCCATCCTCATACTGTTGTAGTCTCCCTTGTTCAAGCATAATACACTAGTTTTAGATCCGACTATTTCATCCTCCATCTGAATGCAAAATTCAATCGTACTGTGATCACTCTTTCTAAGAGGATCCCTGACTACCAAGATCGTTAATCTTACCTGTCTCATTGCACAGGACTAGATCTAAGATAGCATTTTCCCTTGTAGGTTCACTAACATGCTGCTCAAGAAAGCCATCACAGATGCATCCTATAAAGACCTCCTCAAGACTTCTTTGACCAACCTGATTCACCCAATCTATGTGGAAGTTAAAATCCACCATGCCAACTACTGTTCCGTTCTTACAAGCCTCAGTTATTTCTTGGTTAATCGCCTGTGCCACTGCAATATTTTTATTAGGTGGCCTATAGACAACAACCACCAGTGATTTTTTCCCTTTGCTACTCTTAATCTCTACTCAGATGGACTCAACATTCTGCTCCGTAGATCTTATATCATCTCTCACAATCGCCCTGATCTCATCCCTAATCAAGAGCACCACCTCACCTTCCTGCCTATCTTTCCGTATTACCTGATACCCTTGGATATTTAATTCCCAGTCATCTCCACCTTGCAACCAGGTTTCTGTAATGGCCACTAAATCATATGCCTTGGTGCTGATTTGTGCCACAAGTTCACTAACCTTGTTTCTAATACTACGGGCATTTAGATAAAGTGCCCTCATACTCAGTCCCTTCACACCTACATCCGGAACACTTCACAATCTCAACAACTTTTAATTCCCTGACCACTTCAATTTCACCATAGATGTCCAGACCCTATGCACTTCTATCCCCCATCAAGAAGGCATTAAAGCTCTCCACATCTTTCTCAACAAAAGATCCAACCAGTTCCCTTCCACCACCACCTTCCTCTGTCTGGCAGAACTGATTCTCACCCTCAAGAATTTCTCCTTTGGCTCCTCATACTTTCTCCAGACTCAAGGTGTAGCCATGGCAACGTAGAACAGTCCATGTTCCAAGCCTTCCCTGGTACTGCTCCCCAAATCTTTCTCCACTACATTGATGACTGCACTGGTGCTGCTTCATGCGCCCATGCTGAGCTCACCAATTACATCAACCTTGCCTCCAAATTCCACCCTGCCCTTAAATTCACTGACACCTCTCTCCCCTTTCTTGATCTCTCTCGGTTTCCATCTCTGGAGACAGACTGTCTGCAGACATCTTTTATAAACCTACCAACACCCATGGCTACCTTGACAACAAGTCTCCCCACCCTGTCTCCTGTAAAAAAAATCCCATTCCCTTTTCTCAGTTCCTACATTTGTTCCAAGGATGAGGCCTCCCTTTCCAGAGCATCAGAGATGTTCTCCTTCTTCAAAGAACAGGGTTTCCCTTCATCACCATTAATGCTGCCCTCAAACACATCTTCTCCATTTCCTGGATATTCACACTCACCCACCTTCCTGCTGCCTTAAAAGGGACAGAGTTCCTCTTGTCCTCACCTACTAGCCATGAGTCTCTGTATCCAACACATCATCTTCTGCAACTTCTATCATCTGAACAGGATCCTACCACCAAACACACCTTTACCTCCCCTCCACTCTCTGCTTTCCACAGGGATCGCTCCCTCGGTGATTTCATTGTCCATTCATCCCTCCCCACTAACCTCCCCCAGCACATATCACCGCTAAGGACAGAAATGCTATACCTGCCCATTCACCTCCTCCCTCAGCCCCATTCGGGACTCCAAACATTCCTTAAATGTGAGGCAACACTTCATTTGTAAATCTGTTGGAGATGTCTATCATATCTGGTGCTCCTGATGCGGCAGCCTCTACATTGGTAAGACATGATATAAATTAGGGGATCACTTCATAAAGCAGCTCTGCTCCATCCACCATAAGCAGAATTTCCTGGTGGCCAATCATTTTAATTCCCATCCCCATTCGTCAGTCCACGGCCTCCTCTTTTGCCATGATGAGGCCACTCTCAGGGCAGAGGAGCAACACCTCATATTCTGCTTAGGTAACCAACCTAATGGCATGAACATTGATTTCTTCTTCCAGTAAATTGTTTTTACCCTACCACTTCCCCCTTCCTCCATTGTCTACTCTGGCCTCTTACCCCTTCTCCTCACCTACCTATCATCTCCTCTGGTGACCCTCCTACTTCCCTTTCTCCTATCATCCACCGTCCTCTCCTATCAGATTCCTTCCTTGTCAGCCCTTGACCTTTCCCACCCTTCTGGCTTCACCTATCACCTTTTGGGTCGTCCTTCCCACCCCTCCCCACCACCTTTTTATTCTGCCGCCTTCCCCCTTCCTTTCCAGTCCCGAAGAAAGGTCTCAGCCCAAAACATTGATCGTTTATTTATTCCCATAGACGCTGCCAGACCTACCGAGTTCCTCCAGTACTACGTCTGTGTTATTCTGGAACAGGAGTTGACAATATGGTCTTTGAGGCTTTGTTCTAACACCAAATAAAGTTGCCTTGGAGGGCATATTATGAAGGCTCACTGTTTTTGAATTGTGGACTTAGTTCTTAGATACTAGTTTTGCTTTCTCCTGCTGCTATTTATATTCACTTTTGTAAAAACATATTCCCCATTCTTCTATTGCTGGCTTGTAACACCTGGAGACATCCTGACTTCCAGTTTGGCCTACGTGGAGTTTGCCTCTGTGACTATGTGGGTTTCCTCCAAGTGCTCTGGTTTCCTCCCATATTCCAAAGGTTTGTTGCTTATAAGGAAGAATAATATTACATGGAAAATTAATGAGGGATTGGATTGCTTGTCCTGACCGAAATGTGGCTCCAGGATACCACTCCCGACTCAGGCATCCAGTTAGAGGGCCTAACCTGCCTTCAGGTGGACAGATAAGCTGCGACTCTGGAAAGAACCGCGGAGGTGGTCTGTGTGTTTACGTCAGTAAGAACTGGTCTTGGTGGTAATGGCCCATTGCTCACCGCAGATAAAGTTTTTAAATGGTGAAGTGCAACCCCTTCTGCGTACTGAGGGAATTCACTGCCACTGTGATTATTGGTGTTTCCGCTCCCCACTCTGCACCTGCTGTGCTGCTGCTGGGGAAGCGCTACAGGAGCTCTATATGCAATCTGTAACCTGGTCATTGCTGCTGGTGACTTCAATCATGCCAGCTTAAAAACTGCCAAAAGCTCTACCAGTATGTCAACTTCACAACCAGAGGAGAGGATATATTAGACCTGCTTTACACCAAAGCTCAAAGAGCCTACAAATCTGATCCCCGCTCCCACCTCAGATATTCAGACCACATATCTGTTTTGCTCATCCCTGCACGTAGGCCACTGGTTAAACGAGTCAAACCAGTTCAGAGGGAAATCAGGAGCCACCCCAGGACTGCTTCAACAGCATGGACTGGAGCACACTTAGGGAGATGACTACCTATATCACCACATCAACATTGATGAATATGCAAGATCAGTGATTGGCTGCATAGAAAAATGCATTGAGGACGTTACCATGATTTAGCACTGCACTGCCAGGGCAACCAAGAACCATGGTAGCTAAACATTTTAATTCCAATGCCCATTCCTGTCCTGACACATCGCTTCAAAGCCTCAGGGTGGAGCAGCAACACCTTCTTCTTCTGTCTGGGTAGCCTCCAACCTGATGGCATGGATATCGATTTCTCAAACTTCCGGTTAAAAAAAGTTATTTTCCCCTTCCCTCTTCTTCTGCTCTCTACTCTGGCCTCTTACCTCTTCTCACCTGACCATCAGCCCCTCTGGATTTCCTCCTCCTTCCTTTTCTCCCATGGGAGACCCGTCTCTCCTATCAGATTCCTTTATCTTTCCTACTCAACTAAGTTCACCAATAACCTTCCAGCTAGCCTCCTCCCCACCTTTTTATTCTGCTGTCTTCCCCCTTCCTTGTCAGCCCTGAAGAAGGGTCTCGGCACGAAAAGTCGACTGTTTATTCCCCTCCATGGATCATAGATGCTGCCTGACCTGCTGAGTTCCTCCACCGTCACATAGTTTTTCTAACAGAGGAGTTAGAGTTATTGTGCTACAGTACAGAAGCAGACCCTTCAGCCCATCTTGTCCATGCTGATCTGTTAATCTGCCTAGTCTCATCAAACTGCACCTGCAGCGTAGCTCTCTATATACCCCTCCCATCCATGTACTTACCCAAACTTTGCTTAAATGTCTGTTAATTCTCCCTTAATCTACATCAAACTCCCAAATGAGTCCTGGTGTTGATGCTGAAGACCAAAGCCCAGATATCAGGGCCTGATGGCCGGAACACTGTATCTGCCCCAACATTTGCAAATACGGACGCCGGAGATGGGGTTGGTGGACTGTGTGTATGTCTGGGTGGGAGAGAGGGAGGAACGGAGTCTGTTTTGCTGTTGTTTTATTGCTTGTTGCATTCTGTGTTGCTCTGCAGAGCATTGTGGGCATGCTACATTGGCACTGGAGTGGATGGCAACACTTGCGGGGCACCCCCAGCACATTGGTGTGTTAACACCAATAAACATTTCACTGCACAGTCGGCCCTCCTTATCTGCGGGGGATTGGTTCCAGGACCCACCGCGGATACCAAAATTCGCGGATGCTCAAGTCCCTTATTTAACATGTATCAGTGCGGTGGTCTTTAGGATCCAGTGGAACCCCGGACTTTATTTAACATGTCTCCGTGCGGTGGACATTAGGACCTGGTGGCGCAGCTCTGAATCGCAGTGTTTCTGTTCACAAAAATAATCCCATCGCGATTGAAAATAAGATGGAAGTAATAAAGTAATCGGAAAGAGGTGAAACGCCATCAGTCATTGGAAAAGTGTTAGGCTACATTCGGTCAACGACTGGAACAATTTTAATGGAGAATGTGAAAGGCCCTGTCCCGATGAAAGCTACAATTATTACTAAGCAACACAGTGGTTAAATTATTGAAATATGTATGTTTCTTAAGTGTTTTATATGCATAGAAAGGTAAAATATGTACTATATACTAAGAAAAATGTTTGACTAACTGACGCTAAATAATTCTGGATGTACCTGTTCCGACTTCAAATCCGACTCAAGAACAGAACTCATTCATAACCTTGGAACTGCCTGTACTTTTAAGTCATTTCTAGATTACTTATGTACAATGTCCTGTGTATGTTACTAAAAAGGGCTTCTTTGGTTTGTTACGAGTAGGAATGTTTCTTTGTCTGTTAAATGTTTCTCTTGCCGTTGTTTCGCTTTAGAATGGCTGATATGGTAATTGTATTCATTTGTTAATCAATGGGGAATGTTATTGTGTTTTGTGAGGCTGGGAACTTGGGGGAGGGGTTGCGCGGGCTTGGGGGTGAAGGGAGTCGGGAGGGAGACGCCGAGGAAGGTGGACGTGCGCTCGGAAGACCACCGGGGAGTCCGAGGTGGAAGACGTGGAAGTCGGAGGCAAGCGGCGAGGGGTCGAATGGTTTGCTGGATGAGCTCCAACGAGTGCACTAAACTGACTGAACTTTGATAAGTTGGCGCCTTTTGTTTTTTTCTTGTATATATATATATATTGTATTGCCTAATACTCTTTTAATTTTAGTAAACTCTTTAAAGTGTATTTCATACCGGTATTCGTTGTGGGTTTGATACTGTTGGCGGGCGTGAGGCATAAACGCGATTCTCACAGCACCTGCGTGTACGGGAGGCGGGGTTGGTGAGTGGCTGGATCTCTTTTTCCCCTAGACATATACCAGCCTGTTGGGTAAGTGTTACATTTGTGGGGTGCTCGCCCGGGATTGGATTGTCAGGGGGCTGTGGAATCGCGCAGGCAGCAGAGCGGAAATGGACAGGGATAAGATTGTTCGCTGGTGCGAATTTGAAGGTGTACCAGTTCAGTACACATGCGTAGTGAGCGGAGTGGATTTTCGAGTTTCGGGAGACGCGGTAGTGTGGGGGTTAAGTTTGGTGAACGGTATGGGGCAGGTAGAATTGGTAGCTAGACGGTGTGGTAAAGAGATGGAGTCTAGCTGGGTGTTGGTTCATACGAGTGCTGACGTCAGGACATTGGAACTGCCGGCGACGGTCAGTGTACCGGGGGAAGAGGAGCTGTGGGGGCTCCACCCCTTCTCCAAGGATGAGGCTGAGGAGACATCAGAGGAGGAGCTAGAGCTAGAGGAAAACCCCAGGGAGGTGGCAGAAACTAGCAAAGGGAGGAGGGAGGAGTGAGTCGTGACTAGGCCCCGCCCCCAGGTAGGGGGGGAAGCCTCGGAGCTGGCAGCCGCACTTAACTCCCTGGTGGGAGTGGCCGAGAGGCCACGGCTGAAGCTGGGGGTGTTCTCCGGAGCCAAGCCTACTCCGGACGGGGAGGTGGACTATGAGACCTGGATCGAGCATACGTCCTTGATGTTAGAGGAGTGGCCAGGCTCGGAGGAGGAGAAGAGGCAGCGATTGGTGGGAAGTTTGAGGGGTTTAGCAGCCAAAACAGTCCGGGAGTTGAAAGCTGAAAAGTCTGGGGCCTCAGTGGAGGAATGTATAGAAGTTTTGGAGGGAGCGTTTGGGTTGTCAGGGGAACCCTGGCTGCTTTTAGCAGAGTTCCAACGCCTGGAACAATGGAGAGGGGAAAAGCTCTCCGAGTACATATTTAGGATGGAGGGGATGCTCTCGGGGCTGCGGCGCCGGGGGGTAGTGAAGGCGCCTGACGTGGCTAGCGTGAGGATGAGTCAGTTATTCAGTGGCTCTCTGGAGGAGGACAAGGTGGCGTGGACTATCCGGCAGGCTTATAGGAAAGGCCCTCCTCCATCGTTCGGGCCACTGATTAGAGAGGTGTGGGAGGAAGAGAGAGCGTTGGGGCGAAAAAGGGGCGCGGGCCTACGGGAGCGATCCTCAGCGATACAGGAAGTGGTGGCTGGGTGGAGGAATGACAACCCACCAGGGGGTAGAGAACCCCCTCTGGAGGGGAGGGACAGGGGAGGTACCCACTCTCAGGGGCGACCAGTGCAGTGGGTTGGGAGTGGGAGTCGTCCTGGGAGAGGGGGGCATTTCAGGCGGGACTGTGGGCGGCCGAGGGTGTGCTATAGCTGTGGAGAGGAGGGACACTTTAGGTGGGATTGTGAGAGACAAGGAGTTCCGCGGAGGACAAGCCCCCCTGCGACTAAGAAGGGGGAGGTGTCGGGAAACTTAGGAGAGGCTCAGTGAGGGAACGGACTGGAGCCTCTGGAGGAACACATTCCCAGAGATCAGCCAGGGGACCACCGGGTGTCCACGCCTCTATTCCAGATGGGCTGGTAGGACCCCGTGCCAGTGTGGGTCTACGGATAGAGGGAGTTTACGCAAAAGCCGTTCTGGATACAGGATCGCAGGTGACCTTATTGTACTGGTCTTTCTACAACCAATATCTAAAGCATTTGCCCGTAACCCCATTTGACGCCCTGCAGATTTGGGGTGTGAGCGAGGGTGACTACCCGTACGATGGGTACTTATCGGTGAGATTGGAGTTCTCGGAGGGCGATGTGGGAGTGTCCGAAGCTATTGAGACGTTGGTGTTGGTGTGTCCTGACCCGGTGGAAACCGGTGGTGCTGCCCTCCTGGTGGGGACTAATTCCCCCGTTGTGCGACGGCTCCTGGGAGCTTGTAAGGAGAAAGCGGGGGAAGACTTTCTGGAGACCCTCTCAGTGCATCCAGTGTTTCGAGCAGTGTTCGAAGAAGGGGTTGCCTCCCTAGGACTGGACCCGGAGTGTAAACGAGGGACGGTGTGGTGTACGCAGGCGATGTCCAAGGTGATCCGACCCGGGGAGGTAGCACTAGTGATGGGGACCCCCAGATTCCCAGGAGTGCCGACGGGCGAAGCCCTGTTAGTAGACGCCCCGGACGATCTTGAAGGGGAGACACGATTTCCGGTGGGGGCGCTGGTGAGGCCCGAAGTGCAGAGACCAGGGGTGGTACATGCGAGGCGTATAGCTATAAGTGTCAGGAACACCACGGCGAGAGAAATCACCTTTAAGAGGGGAATGCCGCTGGCACATCTGTTCCCGGTGACGGTAATGTCTAGCGCACCAGTGAGGACCCCTAACGGGGAGGGATCGGAGCATCGAAGGGAGCTGACTGCTGAAGTCTTTAACTTCGGGGATTCTCCTGTGTCGCCGGAGTGGAAACACAGGCTAGTGGAGAAGATGCTGAAGATGGAAGCTGTTTTTTCTCGGGGCGAGTTTGATGTTGGCTGCTCCAAAAGCACTTGCCACACCATCCAGTGACGGAGGACACCCCGTTCCGAGAGAGATCCCGGCGGCTGGCTCCGGCAGATGTTGAGGACGTGTGGCAGCACTTGTGCAAGTTGAAGGAGGCCGGAATCATAGCTGAGTCCCGAAGTCCTTATGCGTCCCCAATAGTGGTGGCACGGAAGAAGAATGGGCGAGTGCGCATGTGTGTTGACTACGGGACGTTGAATCGGCGAACTGTCCCTGATCAATATACTGTCCCAAGAGTCGAGGATGCGCTGGCCTGCCTGAGCGGTGCGAAGTGGTTCAGTGTGCTGGATTTAAGAAGTGGGTATTACCAGATCCCGATGAGTGCGGGCGATAAAGAGAAGACCGCTTTTATCTGCCCGCTGGGGTTCTTTCAGTTCGAACGAATGCCCCAAGGCATATTGGGAGCCCCAGCCACCTTCCAGAGGCTCATGGAGAGAACTGTGGGGGATATGAATCTGTTAGAGGTGCTGGTGTACCTGGACGATTTGATAGTGTTTGGATCGACTTTGGAGGAACATGAGGAAAGGCTGTTGAAGGTGTTGGGCCGGATTAATGAAGAAGGGTTGAAGCTTTCCCTGGACAAATGCCAGTTCTGCAAGTCGTCGGTTAGCTATGTTGGCCATATCATTTCGCGAGAGGGAGTGGCTACTGATCCAACCAAGATAGAGGCCGTGACCACCTGGCCGAGACCCCAGAAAGTGGGCGCTCTGCGCTCATTTTTGGGGTTCTGTGGGTATTACCAGCGATTTGTGAAAGGATACGCCAAAGTGTGTCACCCGTTGACTCAGCTGTTGTGTGGCTATCCCCCGGTGGGAAAGAAAAGGACGGGGGACCAGAGGCAGGACGCTGGAGGATACTGGAACCCGGCGGAACCTTTTGGCTCGAGATGGGATGATCAATGTGAAGAGGCGTTCCGATCTTTGAAAAGGGCACTGACCCAGGCCCCGGTGTTGGCTTTTGCCGATCCCCAGAAGCCATATGTGCTGCACACGGATGCCAGTCGAGAGGGTCTCGGGGCTGTTCTGTACCAGGAGCATGGCAAAGCATTGAGGCCGGTAGCCTTTGTCAGCCGAAGCTTGTCGCCATCGGAGAGAAACTATCCCACTCACAAGTTGGAGTTCCTGGCGCTGAAGTGGGCGGTGGTGGACAAGTTGGGCGATTACCTGTACGGAGCCAAGTTTGAGGTGCGAACGGATAACAATCCGCTCACTTATATTCTGACTTCGGCAAAGCTGGATGCCACAGGATATCGGTGGCTGGCGGCCTTGTCGGTATATGATTTCAGCCTGAGGTACCGCCCTGGAAGCAAGAATGTCGATGCGGATGCTTTGTCTCGTCGGGAGCCGGGGGAACAGGAGAGGGACGAGGAGTGGGAGAGTGTCCCTGCCCCTGGAGTGAAGGCGATGTGTCAGTTTGCTATCACCGTGAAGGCTGAGGGAAGAGGGAGGCTGGAACGAGTCGTGGACCAGTTGGGGGTTTTTAATGACGCCATACCCCTAGCTTACTGTGACCTGACCGCACTGCGGACTAAACAGTTGCCGGAACTGAGTCCGGGGGAAGTGGCAGCTGCTCAGCAAAATGACCCGGGCATTGGCACAGTGTAGAGAGCGGTCGAGAGGGGGGATGGAGCGTTGGCTGAGAAGGCGAAACACCCATTCGTGTCCCTGTTGTTGAAGGAGTGGTCTCGGTTGAAGTTAAAGAACCAAATCTTGTACCGGTTAACAGCGCCTCCGGACCAACCCCACTGTTGGCAACTGGTCCTGCCGGAGGAGTATCGGCAGGCTGTACTCCAGGCCCTACATGATGATTCTGGACACTTGGGGGTGGAAAAGACCTATGGATTACTCAAAGACCGGTTCTATTGGCCCCGGATGAGGGGTGAAGTCGAAGAATACTGTAGGGGCTGCAGTCGTTGCATCCGGAGGAAGACCCTGCCCGCGTTGGAGGCTCCACTGTCGCACTTGCAGAGTGCGGGACCTCTGGACCTGGTATGTATGGATTTTCTGTCGATTGAGCCTGACACCAGCAACACCGCGAATGTCTTAGTCATCACCGATCATTACACTCGCTATGCTCAGGCATTTCCCACTAAGGATCAGAAGGCGATGACAGTGGCGAAGGTGTTATGGGAGAAGTATTTTGTTCATTACGGCCTTCCCAGGCGAATCCATAGCGATCAGGGGCGGGACTTTGAGAGCCGCCTTATCCATGAATTACTGACTACGCTTGGGGTTGAGAAATCCAGGACTACCCCTTATCACCCACAGGGAGATCTGCAGCCAGACAGGTTCAACCGGACCCTGTTGGATATGCTCGGGACGCTGGAGATTGGGCAGAAAAGCAGGTGGAGTCGTCATATTGGACAATTGGTTCACCGTTACAATTGTACTCGCAATGATGCTACAGGATATTCGCCCTATTATCTGATGTTCGGGCGGGAAGCGAGGTTGCCCATTGACTTGTGTTTTGGGGGTGAAGTGGGTGAATTACCCGGGAAGTCCCATCTAAAGTATGTGTCTGACATGAAGAGGGAGTTACAGCGGGCGTACGAGTTGGCCGAGGCGGCGGCTACCAAACAAAATCAGAGGAATAAGATGCGGTATGATCGAAAGGTGAAGTTTGTTCAATTATTGCCGAGCGACCGGGTCCTTTTACAGAATTTGGGACTCCCTGGTAAGCACAAGTTGGCAGATCGATGGGCGGCCAGCCCCTATGTAATAGAGAGCCAGATGCCGAACCTGCCAGTTTACTGGGTGAAACCTGAGGATGGGAAAGGGCCTATCAAGGTACTCCATCGGAATCACCTGCTGCCGCTGGGTCAAGCGGTGCAGGTGGATACAGAGCCAGAGTGGGAGGTTACGCCCAGTACAAGGACTCTGCGAGGGCGCAGAGAAAGGGAAGAGCCCGCTGCTGAAGAGCGGGGATGGGTCCCTCGCCCGGAAATGGCTACTGATTCGGAAGAGGACGACTCAGATGAGTGGCCCCTGTTCCCATTCCTGGTGCTCCAGTACCAGGAGAAGAGGCTTCTGGCCCTTCCCATACTGAATTGGGTGAGAGGAGGGAAGGTCTTGAGGGTCAGATGGAGAGGCAGCCAACATTGGTGGGAGAGAGGGTGGAGCCCGAGAGATCTCAGGTGAGGGAGGACCCCTGTGAGGAAGGGGGTGAGGGTCTGTCAGGTAGACCTGGGGTGTCCGAGACAGTGGGTTCGCAGGTGAAGAGGAAGCCCAGTGGGGCAGAAGGGGTATGGAGATCTCAGAGGATTAGGCGCCCCCCGGAGCGGTTGACATATGTGGTACCAGGAGAACCGAGTGTGATTTCTACTACTCTGGGTAGTTATGTCACTGCTTTCTGCACCTGGGTTGGGTTTTGTGTGTTGCAAGAAGCTTTGGGGAACTCTAGTAATGCCATGAGGGCATGACATTTGCTGGTGGGGAGAGAATGTACAATGTCCTGTGTATGTTGCTAAAAAGGGCTCCTTTGGTTTGTTACGAGTAGGAATGTTTCTTTGTCTGTTAAATGTTTCTCTTGCCGTTGTTTCGCTTTAGAATGGCTGATATGGTAATTGCATTCATTTGTTAATCAATGGGGAATGTTGTGTTTTGTGAGGCTGGGAACTTGGGGGAGGGGTTGCACGGGCTTGGGGATGAAGGGAGTCGGGAGGGAGACGCCGAGGAAGGTGGACGTGCGCTCGGAAGACCACCGGGGAGTCCGAGGTGGAAGACGTGGAAGTCGGAGGCAAGCGGCGAAGGGTCGAATGGTTCGCTGGTTGAGCTCCAACGAGTGCACTAAACTGACTGAACTTTGATAAGTTGGCGCCTTTTGTTTTTTTCTTGTATATATATATATGTATTGTATTGCCCAATACTCTTTTAATTTTAGTAAACTCTTTAAAGTGTATTTCATACCGGTATTTGTTGTGGGTTTGATACTGTGGGCGGGCGCAAGGCATAAACGTGATTCTCACAGCACCTGCGTGTACGGGAGGCAGGGTTGGTGAGTGGCTGGATCTCCTTTTCCCCTAGACATATACCAGCCTTTTGGGTAAGTGTTACACTTATAATACCTAATACAATGTAAATGCTATGTAAATAGTTGTTATACTGTATTGTTTAGGGAATAATGACAAGAAAAAGTAGTCTGTACATGCTCAAGCAACGAGTGCTGGAGAGAGAACTTCCGGGTTTTCCCGATCCGCCGTTGGTTGAATCCACGGATAAGGAGGGCCGACTGTATCTTTCAAGTACATGTGATAAAAAAAATCTGAATCTGAAATGTTCACATCATGGATAGAAGCACCAGGTTTGACCATTCTAGGTTTACAGTACATAAGAGAAATTCTTCACTATACAGGGAAGTTACTTTCAAACTAGTGAAGGCTAGAAACTTGCAGAATAACAGGCCTACCTATTATCCACAAAGCTGACAGCATAGTTGACAGCTGGTCCTGCTGGAATCCCGGCATCTTTGAAAAACTGAATCCACTCTGACGTGGCTGCAGAAAAGAAAAAAGGTTTTCATTTTTGAAGTTTGTCAACTTACAGGTAGGGCACCCATCTTAAACAAAACCACAGAGAAGTACTTCAGACTGGAAATATTGACCAAGATTGGACTCTGTAGTTCATGCAACACACACAAAATGCTGGAGGAACTCAGCAGGTCAGACAGTGTCTATGGTCAGAGTAACACACACAAAATGCTGGAGGAACTCAGCAGGTCAGACAGCGTCTATGGACAGAGTAACACACACAAAATGCTGGAGGAACTCAGCAGGTCAGACAGTGTCTATGGACAGAGTAACACACACAAAATGCTGGAGGAACTCAGCAGGTCAGACAGTGTCTATGGACAGAGTAACACACACAAAATGCTGGATGAACTCAGCAGGTCAGACAGTGTCTATGGACAGAGTAACACACACAAAATGCTGGAGGAACTCAGCAGGTCAGACAGTGTCTATGGACAGAGTAACACACACAAAATGCTGGAGGAACTCAGCAGGTCAGACAGTGTCTATGGATAGAGTAACACACACAAAATGGGGGAGGAACTCAGCAGGTCAGACAGTGTCTATGGACAGAGTAACACACACAAAATGCTGGAGGAACTCAGCAGGTCAGACAGTGTCTATGGACAGAGTAACACACACAAAATGCTGGAGGAACTCAGCAGGTCAGACAGTGTCTATGGTCAGAGTAACACACTAAATGCTGGAGGAACTCAGCAGGTCAGACAGTGTCTATGGACAGAGTAACACACACAAAATGCTGGAGGAACTCAGCAGGCCAGGCCGCGTCTATGGAAAAGAGTACAGTCGACTGTCCTGCTGAAGGGTCCCGGCCCAAAATGTCAACAGTACTCTTTTCCATAGGTGCTGCCTGGCCTGCTGAGTTCCTCCAGCATCTTATGTGTGTTGCTTGGATTTCCAGCATCTGCAGATCTTTGCTTCTCTATAGTTCATGTTATGATGTGTTTCTGGTTGCTCCTTTTTATTTATTGCTATTTTGGGCGATTTTGAATCGGAGCAGTCTGCAGTTAATGAACAATGAACTAAACTGAAAATGTCTAGACTCTTTCAATTCTGTGTTTTATATTCTGTCTTTCGCTTTTTTTGGTTGTCGTTTGCATGATTTGTTTTTTTCTGCGCGTGATGGGGGGGGATTGATGTTTTTCGTTGAATTAGTTCCACTGTTTTCCTTATTTCCTGGCTGCCTGTGGGCAAGATGAACCTCAGGGTTGTATACAGCCTACGTACTTTGATAATAAAAGTACTTTGAATGTCTGAGCTCCTTTAGGGTGAAATTTTTTGGCTGAATAGAAAGAAATAACTAAATTTAAACTGTAAACAGACTATCTGCCTGGGGTAAAATGGGAAGGGGCACCCCAGTCTATCGAGGGCACCATTCTTTGTGCAAACACAAGAGATTCCGCAGATGCTGAAAACCTTGAGCAACACACAGGGTGATGGGGGAACTCAGCAGGTCAGACAGCATCTACGGAGGGGAATAACAGTTGACAATTTGGACCAAGACTCTTCATCGGGTCCCAATGAAGGGGCTTGAGTCTGAAACATCGGCTGCTTAGTCCTCTCCACAGATGGTACCTGACCTGCTGAGATCCTCCAGCAATTTGCGTGTGTTCTTCACCATTATATTTGTATTCATTTTCTGGGACCTTAAGAGTCACTGACGAGACATCCTTAAATGCCTTCAAGGAGGCGATGGTGGACAGCTTTATTGACAACCATGGCACTCCTTCTGATGAACGTACTCTCAATCCCTCCCCCACAGTGTCATTAGGCAGGGAGTGTCAGAATCGAGACCCAGTGAAAAGGGTGGTGGGGTTGAGATATGTCTCTACCAAAGGAGGTGTAAAGTGCTCTTTTCCCCCACTAGCCTGCAGGTCACCCTTGGGCAAGGTACAACACCTGCTTACCCCCTATACCTACACCCCCTCCTCCCACCCCCCTCGATCAGCCATGTGAAGCCACGGGAGCATGTGCTGGATATCACAAGTCCTGGTTATGTGACCACTGATACCAGGCAGAAAATCTCTGAAGAGTATTGATAATGGCCGAGGTCACCAGTCTTGTAAAGACACTAACCAGAAGGTGGCAATAGCAAATCATCTCTGTAGAAAAATTTGCCAAGAACAATCATGGTCATGGAAAGACCACGATCGCCCACATCAAACAACGTGGCACGGAATGAACAACAGTGAAGGAACCTTGAAACATTTCCAACTCAGGATGTTCCCTGACATGGAGAGGAACTGAATATTTAAAAATTCAGTGCATTTATTACCAAAGTACAAATACATCACCGTATACAACAATGAGATTCAATTTCCTGTGGGGATTCACAGTAAACACAAAGAAACACAATAATGTTAAACAACAACGAGGGACAAACAACTGACATGCAAAAGACAACAAACTGTGCAAGAAGAAACAAAATAATACTAATAAATAATAAGCAATAAATATTGAGAACATGAATTGTAGAGTCCTTGAAAGTGAGTCTATAGGTTGTGGAATCATTTTAATGTTAGTGTGAGTGAAGTTATCCTCTCTGGTTTAAGAGCCTGTTGGCTGATGGATAATGATTGTTCTTAACCTGCTGGTGTGGGGCTTCCTGCTGCCAGCAGTGAGGAGAGAGCACAGTGCCCCTATGCAGCTGCTGTCCAAGTCCTTCCTGGCGGTAGAGGTCATGGGTTTGGAAGCTAGTGTCAGAGCAGCGCAGTTGAATAACAGCACCACATCTGCAAATGGTGTACACTGTGGCTAAGCTGCACTGCTGGTGGCTGGAATGAACTGTGCAGGTTAATCCAGAAATCTTAATACTCTTTTCCCTTGCCTTGGAGTGTAGCGGACTGCGGGGTGATCTTATAAAGGTGTACAAAATCATGAGGGACATGGAGAGGTTGAATGCAATCATTTTTCTTCCCTGAGTCAGGAATCAAGTGCTAGAGGGCATAGGATTCAGGTGAGAGCCAAAAGATTTAATAAGAACCTGAGAAGTAAATATTATCTCCATGTTTAGAACTAACATATGTGGAACAAGCTACCAGAGGAAGGCACACAATTAACATTTCAGGATCAGCTTCTTCCCCTCCACTGTTAGATTTCTGAACAGAACATGAACCCGTGAAAACTCCCTCACTGCTGGCTCTCTTTTTGCACTGCGCATTTATTGCAACTTAGAGAATTACAGAAAGGTTGAAGAGTACAGAGAAAATTTACAAGGATGTTGCCGGGTTAGGAGGACTCGTGTTACATGGAAAGATTAAATAGGTTAGGATGCTATTCCTTGGAAAGTAGAAGATTGAGAGGAAATGTGATAGAGGTAGAGACAATTATGAGGGGGATAGATAGAGTAAATGCAAGCAGGCTTTTTCCACAGAGGTTTGGTGCAATTACAACCAGAGGTCATGAGTTAAGGGTGAGTGGTGAAATTTAAGGGGAACGTGGAGGGAATCTTCTTTACTCAAAGGGTGGTGAGAGTATGGAATGAGCTGCCAGTGCAAGTGGTGCATGCGAGCTCAATTTCAACATTTAAGAGAAGTCTGTATAGGTACATGGATGGCAGGGGTATGGAGGGCTATGGTCTTGGTGCAAGTTACTGGAAGTAGACTGTTTAAATGGTTCTGGCATGAACTAGATGGGCCAAATGGCCTGTTTCTGTGCTGACTCTGGGTAAAATGAAAACTTGCTGCAGCACCAAAGGCTCACAAGTGCAAACGACAGACAGAAAGCAATCAAAACAGTGAACTGAGAAAACAAAACCTGCCAAAACAAAGCAAAAAAAGACACAATCAGAGACATGGTAGTTCAAGAGGTGGGCCAGTGTTCCGTACGGTTAGGGCTGTGTGGGTTCACGAATTGGCCAGCATGGCAGTGTAGTGGTTAGTTCAACGCTTTACAGTACTGGCGATCTGGGTTCAATTCCTAGTGTGGCCTGTAAGAAGTTTGTACATTCGCCCCGTGACCACACTCCTTTATTATTGGTTTATTTATTTACGTACTTACTTATTGAGTTACAACGTAGAATAGGCTCTTCCGGCCCTTTGAGCTCCCCCGATTTAATCCTAGCCTAATCATGCACCAATTTACAATGACCAACTAACCCACCGGCCGGTAGGTCTTTGGGCTGTGGGAGGAGACCCACATGGTCACAGGGAGAGCGTACAAACTCCTTACAGGCAGCGTCAGGAACTGAACCTGGGCCAGCTGTTCTGTGAAGTGTTGTGCTAACCTCTACACCTCTCTGTCCCCTGGGGGATTGCTGGGCAGTGTAGCTCGAAGGGCCTATTCCATGCTGTATCTCAATAAATAAGATAAAATAAAAATAGAATTTGATGGTTGTAGGAAAGTAGTTTTCCTGGTTGTGTGGGACTTCAGACGTACGCTCCCAGCCATAAGAAGTGGGCATGAGAGAGGCAGTAGGATCCTTGATAACAGATGCTGCCTTTCTAATGCAGCACCTCCTATAGGTGGTGGTAATTAATGGGAGGGCTGTGTGCAAGATGGACCTGGCTGTATCCATCATTTAGAATGGGAGGGGGTACTCTTAGCATAACACATCACTCACTTAAGACCAAGACAAGAAAGGAGAACTCTCTCAGATGATGATGAATCTTTGAAATTCTTTACTGCTGAAGGCAGGGGAACCCAACAGATTAAATGCATTCGGGGTGAAAAGAGAACTCTTGGGGAATGAAAGGTATGGGAATCAGAAAGTTAAATTCAATCAGTTAAGACAATGTGACATACAGTTGCAAGTTTGTGAACCCTTTGCAATAATCTGGTTTTCTGCATTACATCTAAGCCACAAAAATAGGCAAATGCAATCTGCCTAAAATAATGACACACAAATAATTGTGCTTCTTCTCGTCAATACTGAGTATACCATTTAAACAATCATGGTTCAAAAAAAGTACGCAAACCTCTGGGGTAACGCCTCCTACAAAAGCTATTTGGAGTCTGGTGTTCCCATCAATGAGATGAGACTGAAGGTGGGGGTTGTAGAGGTGCCCTGTCCTATAAAAAAGTCAGGTTACTGGCAGAGCCTGCTCTCTTCTCAAGAAAGGTCCCTTTATGTGCACCGTAAGGGAAAGGGGCATGACACATCAACAGCAAAACCTCATCCCAACTGTGAAGCATGGTGAAAGGAGAATCATGGTTTGGAGCTGCTTTGCTGCCTCAGGGCCTGGACAGCTTGCAATCATTGAGGGGACAATGAATTCAAAATTCTATCAAGATATTTCACAGCAGAATGTCAGGGTAGCAGTCCATCGGCTAAAGCTAAACAGAAGTTGGATGATGCAACAAAACGATGATTTGAAACACAAGAGTAAATCAGCAACAGAATGGTTTAAAAAGAAGGAAATTTGTGTTTTGGAATGGCCAAGTCAGTGTCCAGACCTTAAGCCAATTGAGATGCTGTGGCATGACCTGAAGAGGGCTGTTTATGCAAGGTATCCCAGAAATAATGATGCACTGAAACAGTTCATGGGGAGGAATGCTCTAAAATTTTTCCTCGCCAATGTGCAAGTCTGATCAGCAGCTATAGGCACCGTTTGGTGGAGATTACTGCTGCCAAAGGAAGTTCTACCAGTTATTAATTACAAGGGTTCACATACTTCTTCCAGACTAGACTGTGAATGATTAAACAATGTGTTCAATAAATACATGAAAAGTACAATATTTGTGTATTATTAGTTTAGGCAGATTGTGTTTGTCTATTATTGTGACTTAGATTAAGATCAGGCAATTTATGAGTAATTAATGCAGAAAACCAGGTAATTAGAAAGGATTCACGAACTTTTTCTTGCAATTGTAGCTAGTTCAAGAGGGCATAAAATTTATCCCTAGCTCCAAATGCTGATCTTAGATGTGATCATTGATGACCATTGTTGGCACAGAATCTCAGATGGTGACAAGGAGGAGTACAGGAGCGACATATACCAGCTGGTTGAGTGGTGTTGCAGCAACAACGATGCACTCAATATCAGTACGGCCAAAGAACTGATTGTGGACTTCAGAAAGGGTAAGACGAGGGAACACACACCAGTCCTCAGAGGAATCAGAATGAGAGAGTGAAGTTCCTGGGAATCAACATCTCTGAGGACCTAACCTGGACACAACATATCGATGCAGCTATAGAGAAAGCAAGACAGTGGCTATATTTCATTAGGAGTTTGAGGTGTCACCAAAATCACTCACAAATTTCTACACATGTAGCATGGAGAGCATTCTAACTAGTTGCATCACCTTCTAGTATGGGGGTGGGGGGGATGAACTACACAGGATCAAAGTAAACTGCAGAGAGTTGTAAACACAGTTAGCTTCATCATGGGTACTGGCCTCCGTAATATCCAAGACATCTTCAAGGAATGGTGCCTCAAAAAAAGCAGTGTCCATCATTAAGGACTTCCATCTCCCAGGACATGCCTTGTTCTCATTGCTACCATCAGAAAGGAGGTACAGATGCTTGAAGGCACACACTCAACCTTTCAGGAACAGCTTCTTCCCCTCTGCCATCTGATTTCTGAATAGACATTGAACCCATGAACACCACTTCAATACGTCTTTTATTTCCTATTTTATGTTCCGTTATTCACAATTTTTTTCTTTCTCAATTATTATATATTGCATTGTACTGCTGCCACATAACAACAAATTTCATGATATATGCTGGTGATATTAAACCCGATTCTGAGTAAGTTAGTACTTAACATTGGATCTAATCCAGGAGTTCACAGCCTTTATTATGCCATAGAACCTTACCGTTAACTGAAGGGTCCATGGACCCCAGGTTGGGAACCCCTGATCTAATGCTTCTTTGGTCTTGACCCAGAAGCTTGACTGTTTGCTCATCTCCATGCATTCTGCCTGACCTACTGAGTTCCTCCAGTGTTCCGTGTATGTTGCTCTGGATTTCCAGCGTCTGCACAATCTGCTGTGCTAAGATCGAATCCTTGGCTTTTCATGTGCTGTTTGAAATCCCGTCTTTTAATTTCTACCATTGTTGGAATTCTACTGTGACCTGCAGCTCAGACGTTCACTCACTGAAGGTCAGTTGGGCACAGAGCCCCAGAGACAAGTGCTAGGATGAAAATAGCACCACATGAGTAACAGAGAACGTGGATTACTAAATAAAACTGCTTGCAGGCAGGGCACAGATTGGTTTGTGATATGAATAACGTATTACCACACATCCGTGGATTAATGTAAGATTAGTAGCACAGAAGTGAAGCCAGAACAACTATGCACAGGAGATGGTAGAAATTTGGAATAATCATCCACAAACAAGTGAAGTCAATATTAAACCCTAGACCAATGGTTCAATGGCTCCATTTAATATCAGAGAATGTACACAATTTCCAACCTGAAATGCTTTCTCTTCATAGACATCCATGAGACAGAAGAAAACCCCAAAGGATGAATGACAGGAAAATGTCAGCACTCTCCTTCCAACGCACAAGCATCAACTCTCCCTCCACGCCAGCCCTCTTGCTCCAACAAAAACATCAGCCTCCCCACCACACACCATGCAAGCGATAGCAAAGCCTCCAACGAGACCATGATCTAAAGTCCATCAGAAACTACCTATCCCAACACCTCAATGTGCCAGTGATATTAAATCTGATTCTGATCTCTCTCTCTCTCTCACTCCCGCCACAGCAAGAGGGATGCCAAAGGCATCGAGGGAAATGGGTCAAAGAAAGATAAATACGAGCAGTTCATAAGTCATCCACTGAACGGCAGGCAGGCTTGAGAGCTGGACCGTCTGATCCTGCTCCAATCAATTAAACTACTTGACAAATAAGACCATCTATTCCCCAGCAAAGCCACAGTACATTTCTTTACGCAACCTTGAGATTCATCTCCTAACGGGCAGCCACAAAACAAGGAAATCCCCTAGAACAAAATAAGACTGTCAAAAACCCAATATGCAGAAAGAAAAAAACTAATTGTGCTGACAATAAACATAAGCTAATAGCATTCAGAACTGAAGTTTGCAGAGCCAGGGATGGCTGCGGCGATCCAGGAGCCTGTTAGATGCAGGTCTCAGCCTCAGTTCAGCGGAGACAAGCAAAGCTCAGCTGAACTAGCCCATCCCTAGCCACCAGCCCTGACACCCTGACTGGGTTGTTCCCTACTCTCAGACCCGAGCCCTACCACCTCGATCTGGCCCGTACTCGACCTTTCCAATTCAGCTCAGCACTTAAATCGATCAAACCTCGGGTCTTTCCTCACTCACAGACCTGGGCTCTGCCACATCAAATTGCCTCCAAGTCTGCTCAAGCAATGGCATACATCGGCTCGTTCCCTGCTCTCCAGTCCAGACGCGTCATGCCGCAACTTTCCTGCTCCTCCAACACTGGTTTACACTGCAAAAGTGCCAGGTCGTACAGGCAGTTCAAAAGCTGAACTACGACAGGGAAGTTACAGGCTAGTACTTGTGCTGATCACTTACCAGAGAATGGTGATCAATAAAGTATTTAATTGTTTTCCTTTTCTTTTTAAATGGCCACCAACAATCACTGAGATTCACTAGTGTCATTATAAACCGGATCTTAATCAGAGACAGCTGAAGTACAATCTGATAATGGCCTCTAAACTGAAAACAGTATTTCGGATTGACATAAACAAAGGATCTCCTTATGACAGGCTGACCAAAAGTGATAGAGACTCAGCAACAAATCCACCACGGATTTATTGTTCTTGGTCTATTCATTGAGAGTCAAGAATGTTCAATTTGCTTACAAACAGAGCAGTTACAATGAACAGCACTGGATGCTCTTAAGAGAAGCCTGCATAATTAGGATATAATGTCGATACTTTATAAAGCATTAGTGAGGCCTCAAAGATTCAAAGGTCCAATTTAGTGTCAGACAAACGTATACAATATACGATCCCTCCTCCCCCCCACCAGAAACAAAAGCAAGCATCAGCTCCACCACCGAGCACAGGCGTGAGCTGGGCGATAGCAAAAACACAGACTTGCAGTTACCCCAGAGACTTCGCATCTCACCCGGCATTCGACAAACCACTCTCTCCCCCTAATCAGGGAGATGGAGGTGTCCCCCATTTTCACTTGGGAGTATTGTGAGTAGTTTTGGGGCCCCTTATCTGAGAAAGGATTTGCTGACGTTGGAGATGGTCCCGCAGAGGATCACAAAAATGATTTTGGGATTGAAAGGCTTCCCATATGAGGAACGTTTAATGGCTCTGGGCCCCTACTCACTGGAATTCAGAAGGGGGGTGGGAATCTCACTAAAACTATCGAACGGTGAAAGGCCTTGATAGAATGGATGTTTCCTGTGGTGGGAGAGTCCAGGATATTGCACTGGCAACTCATTCACGCTCTCACTACCCTCTCAGTGAAGAGGTTTCCCCTCGTGTTCTGATTAAACTTTCCACCTTTCAGTTATAACTTATTTGAAGTTAGTGCCAGAATCTAAAGGAATTTGTTTTTTTACAACTATTGAGTCAGCTGCAGTCAGCCATGAAATTTACTCTTCACTATCCAGTGACTGCTTTATTTTGAGATACACCATGGAAAAGGCTTTTCCAGCCTTTCGAACTGCACCGCCCAGCAATTCACCGATTCAACCCTGGCCTAATCACAGGACAATTCACAATGACCAATTAACCTACCACCCGGTACGTCTTTGGACGGTGGGAGGAAATTGGAACATCTGGAGAAAACCCACGTGGTCGTGGGGAGAACGAACAAACTCCTTACAGGCAGTGGCGGGGAATTGAAGTGGGGTTGCCTCTACGGTAAAGCATTGTGCTAACCACTACAGTACTGTGCTGCCCCATAAAACCAATAAAAACAGCACCTCAAATCAACAAACACCACGTAAAAGTCACGTTGGGAAAGCTTTTGATCTCTGGAGTGTGAATCTAGAGCACACCCATAATCCACATGGATTCTTAAAAGGTCCAACTAGGTACCAAAATACAGAGCAAAGACCTGAGTAACAGAGGGCGGATAAGTCATGATAATATGCTCTTATCACAAAGACAAGCTCCATAATGAATTTAATGGTTATTTGGTGTCAACAATAAAACAAAACTAAAAATGGCTTGTTAATTCACCAAGAATGATGAATGGTTTTGAGAGAGTGAATGTGGAGAGGATGTTTCCTATAGTGGGTGAGTCCAGGACCAGAGGACACAGATAAGAGTACATGTGGAGAGGATGTTTCCTGTAGTGGGGGAGTCTAGGACCAGAGGGAACAGATAAGAGTGGATGTGGAGAGGATGTTTCCTATAGTGGGGGAGTCTAGGACCAGAGGACACAGATAGAGTGGATGCGGAGAGGATGTTTCCTATAGTGGGGGAGTCTAGGACCAGAGGACACAGATAGAGTGGATGTGGAGAGGATGTTTCCTATAGTGGGAGAGTCTAGGACCAGAGGACACAGATAGAGTGGATGTGGAGAGGATGTTTCCTGTAGTGGGGGAGTCTAGGACCAGAGGGAACAGATAAGAGTGGATGTGGAAAGGATGTTTCCTGTAGTGGGGGAGTCTAGGACCAGAGGACACAGATAGAGTGGATGTGGAGAGGATGTTTCCTGTAGTGGGGGAGTCTAGGACCAGAGGACACAGATAGAGTGGATTTGGAGAGGATGTTTCCTGTAGTGGGGGAGTCTAGGACCAGAGGACACAGACAGAGTGGATGTGGAGAGGATGTTTCCTATAGTGGGGGAGTCTCGGACCAGAGGACACAGATAGAGTGGATGTGGAGAGGATGTTTCCTATAGTGGGGGAGTCTAGGACCAGAGGACACAGACAGAGTGGATGTGGAGAGGATGTTTCCTATAGTGGGGGAGTCTCGGACCAGAGGACACAGATAGAGTGGATGTGGAGAGGATGTTTCCTGTAGTGGGGGAGTCTAGGACCAGAGGACATAGCCTCAGACGTCGCTTGTAAACAGAACTGGAGAGGAATTTCAAAGATGAATAGAGGGGGCTAGGGGCTAACGAGAATGGTTGATCAAATCAACTGCCTGGGTGGGGGGAGAAGAAACTTTTAAGATGGTGACAACACACAAAATGCTGGAGGAACTCAGCAGGCCAGGCAGTGTCCATGGAAATGTTTCAGGCTGAGATCCTTCAGCAGGTCAAGGCCATTCAGCCCATTGAGACTACTCCACCTTTCCATCAGAGCCTATTTGTTATCCCTCTCAAACTCCATCCTCCTGACTTCTCCCCATTACCCTGTTGTGGGGAATCTGGTGCCACAGATGGCTCTGGAGGCCAAGTCATTAGGTATGTTTAAGGCAGAAATTCTGATTAGTCAGAGCATGAAGGGATACAGGGAGAAAACAGGAGAATAGGTTTTTTAAATTCCAGAATGATTTAATTAAGTGGATTTGAATAGAGCAGTTGGTATGGTGGAATTTGCACTTAAATCTCTGGATCATATCCAAAGCCTCTGGGTTGCTGGTTCACTAATTTCAAAGTAAAATTATTTTGTATCCAAAGCAGTTATGAATACCTTTCAATACATGAAAGCAGCTTCTCTCCTGTGTATAATGCATAAGTAACTGCAGCTTTGAGCTTCAAATTACAAGCTTAAAAACAAAATGACATCACTATAGGGTGTGAATTGTTTTAACGGCAGTAAAGGTTATAAACAATTGGCTGAAACCAGTTCAGTTCTTTCACATTCTTTTCAAGAGCTGGGACCACACCCTATGGCATGAGGCCACTCTGAGGGTGGTGGAACAATACCTCATGTTCCAACTGGGTAGCCCCCAACCTCATGGCATGAATATCAGTTGCCCCTCTTCATCTATTCCCCACTTCGGCCTCCGACCTTTTCTCACCTACCTATCACCTCCCCCTGGTGCCCCTCCTCCTTCCCTTCCTCTTCTTGTGCACTCCCCCCTTCACCTTTCCACCAACCTGGCTTCACCTATTACCTTCTAGCTCTCATCCTTCTCTCTCCACCTTTTTATTCTGGCATCTTTCCCCTTCCTTTCCAATCATGAAGATGGGTCCAGCCTGAAACGTTGCCTTTTCATAGACACTGTCTGACCTGCTGAGTTCCTCCAGCATTTTGTGTGGGTTACTCTGACCATAGACACTGTCTGACCTGCTGAGTTCCTCCAGCATTTTGTGTGTGTTACTCTGACCATAGACACTGTCTGACCTGCTGAGTTCCTCCAGCATTTTGTGTGTGTTACTCTGTCCATAGACACTGTCTGACCAGCTGAGTTCCTCCAGCATTGTGTATGTGTTACTCTGTCCATAGACTGTCTGACCTGCTGAGTTCCTCCAGCATTGTGTGTGAGCTGCTCTGGATCTCCAGCACCTGCAGACTTTCTCCTGTGTATTATCACTAAAGAACCCCCTTTACTTTCAGGCTATGTGACACGAGGTGTGGCAGCTGTCACAAGCCCTCAGAAAGCCAATGATCAGCATGGCCAGTCTCAACCTTCTCCGGAACATTCACGAGCTATGCAAGTTCATTCAGCCCTTCCAATCCATCTGTGATTGCAAATTAATCAAAAGTTGAATTTGCCTGAAAAGACATTCATTACCACACACTTGCTTCAATACTTTAATGTTAATATGGTGTATAATATAATGAGGGGCATTGATTGTATGGATAGCCAGAGGCTTTTTCCCAGGGTTAACACGAGGGGGTAGTTTTAAGGTGCTTGGAAACAGGTACCGAGGGGGTGTCGGGGGTGGTGGGTGCATGGAATGTACTGCCAGCGGCAGTGGTGGAAGCGGATACAGTAGGGTCTTGTAAGAGCCTCTTAGATAGGTACATGGAGCTTAGAAAAACAGAGCGGTATGCAGTAGGGAAATTCTAGGCAGTTTCTAGAGTAGGTTACATGGTCGGCACAACATTGTGGGCTGAAGGGCCTATAATGGGCAGTAAATTTCTATGTTCTAATACTTCTCCCATTGCCTGTGTCTGAATTCTGTATCTCAGATAATCCAAGCAAGCTGCCACTCAACTGGCCACAGGCTTCTACTGAAAATCCAAAGTAAAACACACCAAGAAACACAGGAGGTCAGGCAGCAACTATGGACAACGAATGAGAGCTGACAAGATACTTCATCAGGACGGGAGGGCGAATGGGGCCTTGGCTCAGCCTCACCTAGGCTGCACCAAAGGAGTTTTTGAGTGATAACTTCTGCTTAGTACTGCGCAAGCACTGTTATAACACGCAGTTGGTGTGAACGGCGTGAGAGTTAAATTGTAAAGTGAACTTTTTGACTAGATCCTCTAAATTGATTTAATTGAGTCTATCTTTAAAAATATTAATGTCGGAAATACTGCTCAGCTCTGGCTTGAAGTGCAAGTAATGGAAGGAGTATTAACGTTAAAGTATTGAAATGAGTATATAGTAATGAATTTTAGGGTTTTTTTGAGCTTTCAAATTTTCTTAGTGCAATGGTATTAATTTTGGTTTAAAAATTCCCAGCCTTTTGAAGGACTAAATGATTTTATACTTATATGCCTTGTATAAAATTTTTGAAAGTGATTGTCCTGTTCCAGAAAACGTTGTAACCAGCCAGCCATGTCAAAAATAGACGAGCTGGTCATTGCCTTGAGGGTCTGTGACATCTCGCTGCCTACAAAAAAAAACAGCTGCTACACTTCCTGTCAAATTAGATTGGAAGCAAAAGGGGTTCTTTTGAGATAATAAACACGAGAAGGTCTGCAGATGCTGTAAATGCAAAACAAATCACACACAAAATGCTGGAGGAACTTGGCAGGTCAGGCAGCATCAATGGAAAGGAATAAAAAGACAACGTTCGTGGCCGAGACCCTTTAACAAGACTGGAAAGTAAGGGGCAAGACGCCCGAATAATAAAGGTGGGGAGGGTGGGGGGTTAGGACTAGAGCGGAGCACAGCTTCAGCCAGTCGGCAGGCACTCCCCTTGGGTTCTGTGCTCCAGTCCCCGCGTTATGGGAGACGGAAGGCCGCTGGGAGCGGGACAGGGATCGGCTGCAGTTCGCCGCCACCGAGCTCTGGGGCTTCTCGTCCATCCCCAGGCCCTGGACCCCACTTCTCATTCAAGGAGACGTGTGTGGATTCGCCGCCGAGTTCCGAGGCTACTCGCCCCTCCCCAGGACCAAGAGCTGCCTTCTCACCCCAGCCCGAGATCCGTATCTCAATTTGCCGCCGACACCACGAGCGGGTTCAGCCGGCACTTACCGAGAGTCACAGACACCATGTTAGCTCCGCGGCGCGCCTGACGTCATCTCCGGGCGCCCGACGGGAAGACGACCAGTTACTAGGGAGACGGGATAACGAGACAATGACAGACAGAAACAACCAATCAGAAGGCCGCGCCGGGAGATGGGCTAGACGGGGCAACCAGGGGCAACGTCGCGAGATGGCGGGGAGCTATGAATGTTGCCTGGAGTCAGGCAATGAAAGCCATGGAGCAAGTCTCTATATGCCCATTGACCTTTTTGGAATGGGCGACGCATAGGTAAGGTCAGAATTGGGATCGTCATCATCATCGTGAGGTGCCGTGTCCAACTGGAGTAACCATGGACAATACCTGGGCAAGGGGTAGCTGTGGACAATAGCTGTCTAGGTATTCTCCATAGTTATCCCATGTCTAGGCATTACCATTGTTACCTCATGTGTAGATATTGTCCACAATTACCTCATGTGTAGGTATTGTCCATAGTTACCCCATGTCTAGGCATGACCAAAGTTACCCCATGTTGAGATATTGTGCATAGCTACCCCATGTCTAGATGTTGTCCATAGTTACCACATGTCTAGGCATGACCAAAGTTACCCCATGTTGAGATATTGTGCATAGCTACCCCATGTCTAGATGTTGTCCATAGTTACCACATGTCTAGATGTTGTCCATAGTTACCACATGTCTAGATGTTGTCCATAGTTACCACATGTCTAGATGTTGTCCATAGTTAACCCATGTCTAGATGTTGTCCATAGTTACCCCATGTCTAGATGTTGTCCATAGTTACCACATGTCTAGATGTTGTCCATAGTTACCCCATGTCTAGATGTTGTCCATAGTTACCCCATGTCTAGATATTGTCTGGTTCCAAGGTTGTCAAGCTGAGGAGTGGTAGTGGGGACAAGCTCCCACTAGCTAAAAGTGCTCCTCACGGCATGCGCCTCAAATAGCCTCTGATAACCAAGTCCAACTCCTGGCCTTCTCGTGTGGCTTAGCCTCTAAGCCCGGTGGAACTGTTCCTACTGACGGGAGAAGGGGCAAAGGCAGGTCCTGGCGCCTTAAAACCAGTGCTTTGGGTAGATAGAGCTCGTCAGCCTGGGAAGGCAGTCCATCTGAGAGAGGGAAAACTCTGATTTCAAACCTCTGATGCCTTGCGGCCATACCCACTCGTGGGAGAGGCTTCGGGAGTAAACCCTGAGGACAAATCCGGAGCTGGAGTCCCTAAGGCAGTCCGACGTTGTCTTCAACCTCGTTCTGGCAACTCCTGTGATGACACTGGTGCCAAGTTGTATCAGCCCTTGCCCTTCCCTGGGACAACATCGGTGGCGTGGAGAGGGGAGACTCATTGCATGGGCAACTGCCGGTCTTCCATACAACAGACTGAAGCTAGACTTTTCAGGCGCAGATCCATGGTCTCGCGAGACTAACGAATGCCTCACATCAGATATTGTCCATAGTTACCCCATGTCTAGATATTGTCCATCCATATTTACTAACTATGGGAGGAACTGTACATAATACCTAGACATTAGGTAATATTGGACAATATCTAGATATGCGGTATCTATGGACAATACATATACATAGGGTTACTATTGACAATAGCCTTACATGAGTTAAGTGTGGACAATACCAATAGAAGAGGGTAACAATATCTAGACATGGGGTAACTACGGACAATATCTAGACGGGGTAACTATTGACAATATCTAGATATGGGGTAACTGTGGACAATATCTAGACATGGGGTAACTGTGGACAATATCTAGACGTGGGGTAACTGTGGACAATATCTGGACATGGGTTAACTGCATCCAGAGATACCGGCCACGTGACAGACGCACTGCCACCTGGCTGGTCGGAGGACACACCACATGCCAATCAACATTTGGTCCCTCCCAACTAATCAATGCACAACTAAATTATTCGTCACCTTAATTGGATTATCTCGCCCAGCCCCATCTATAAAAGGTGAGACTTGTCCCTGGCTCGCTTTCTCTTACAGACCACCTCATTGGAGGTAAGTGCATTGATTTATGTTTGGGAAGGTCTATCGTTTGTCCTGTTAAGGGAGCCGCGGCTATCCAAGGTCAAGGGGGATAGCTGTCGTAGTGCTTTTCCCTTGTTCTTTGTTTGTGTAACCGTACCCTGTCCCCACACCACTTCCTGTGTATTGTAGTTGCTTGTGTTGACCCGACTTCCCCTTTAATAATAAATTCCTTATTATTAAAACTGTGTGTGTCCAGGCCTCTACTGTTGAGACTCAAAGAACCAGTTATTTCCATCACAACATTTGGCGCTGTGAGCAGGGTCTCATAGGTTTTGGCTGGACACAAGCACAGGGGATAATGTTCTGGAATAAGGGGAAGAAAGCCAGTGCAGGCACCCAGGATAAGATCCCCGGGCGGGCTGATGAAAGGGAGGGATTTGAGAGTCTGGCCAGCATGCTGGCAGACCACGGAAAACCAGTGGACTGGTCTGAGCAGTTAGAGCCCCGTGGAGAGAAGCTGGGCCATCATGTGGTCTCCCTCCTGAAGGAATCAGAGTTCCCCAAAGCCAAGGGAAGTCAAAGGGGTGCCTTCTGGTTGTTTGCGTCCCTGCTGAGACGCCAGGTTAGAATTACTGATCACCTGCAGCACTTGTGTGGTCAGAAGGACAGGGAAATTGAAGACCTCAGTCAGCGTTGTTGCACGCTGAAGGAAGCAGCACAGGCTGCCCAGGCCCGAGCCAATGACCTTGAAGTTAGGGGAACTGAACTTGCCTGTCGCCTCATAAAACTTCAGCAGGCCGGGGCAGCCCGTCGGTCTGGCTGGCAGCCGGACCATTAAAGATTCCAGCCTTAGTCCAGTGCGGTGACAAGCTGGACGCATGGCTGGGGGATGGAGACATCTGGCTGGATAGTGACGACGAGGGAGTGCCCGAGGAACCAAGGTCCCACAACCACCCTTCCCCCTTCTCACCCGAGCCCGAACATGCCCGACCCGTCACCACGCGGTCCCAGGTTCACCGCAGGGAGGAAGGGAACAAGGGGGAGACGGATGGACCTTCCCCTAGTCACTCCCAGACCACAGAGACCCGGGACTTCTCCCCCAAGGAGCTGACCCAACTGGCGGATAGGTACCGCCAACGACCAGGCGAGCACCTCGCCGCCTGGCTGCTCCGGCTGTAGGACGGGGGGGGGGGCCCCAACCTCAGCCTCTCCCATCAGGAGGCAAGCGCCCTGGGAAGACTCTCTGACCAGCAGAGCATAAACAATGTGCTGTGGGCGCCACAAGCAGAAATCCACGACGGCACAACCCTGTGGGATCGGGTAGTGACCGTGGTACGAGCTCGCTATCCCACACTTCTGGAGTGGGATCTACAAGGGCGCCCGCAATGGGGTACGGTCTGTGAGGTCGTAACCAGATAGATGGCATCCCCACCCCCAACCTATATGCCCTGTGGAAGGAGCATTGCAGGGGGAAGACTACTTACAAAAAGACCACCCACACCGAGCCACCCTCCGCGCCTCCCCTGCCTGAAACTGACTCGAAGGCCCTCGAAGCAGAACTCAGACAGCTCGTCAGGCAGGAAATGTCCCACCTCCACCAGCAAAGTGCCTCACCCCCGGCGTGGCAGCCCTCTTCCCCCCTCCCATAGGATGAAGGCCAGGGCCCCCGGTGCATTTGCTCTCTCGCCCTTTCCCGCCCAGGGGGCCTGAGGCCACATATACCCATCACAGTACATTGGGGAAAGGGAAACACACAGAGGTGGATGGCGCTTGTCGACACAGGCGCCCAGCACACCATTATCCCAGGCAATCCTGCCTCATGGAGGGGTACGGACATGCAGATAGAGGGATTGGGGGGCTCCCTGTTACCAGCTGGGGAGGTCACCCTTCGCCTAGCCATAGGCAACCATTCCCCCAGACGTGCACAAGTCCTTATTGCCTCCTCCCCGGAATGTATCCTCGGGATCAATGTTTTAAAGGGACAATCACTTGAAACAAACGGGCAAGTTCACCTTCGGCATCGCGCGAGCCACTATTGTCGTCGGGGCGGCTAAGTGGGAGCCAATTGTTATTCCCCCTCCCTCCAAGATCATCTGTAACAGTCAGTACAGAGTGCCGGGGGGGGGCTCCAAGAAATCGCAGACTCCATTCAAGCCCTGTTACGGGAGGGAATTATTAGAACCGCTGCCTCGCCTTTCAATAGCCCCATTTGGCCCATCCAAAAGAAGAACGGCTCCTGGCGGATGACCGTTGATTATAGGCAATTGAACAAGGCTGTACCTGACATTGTCACCCTTATTGAAGACATCGCAGGCCGTCCCCATAAACCCTGGTACGCTGTTGTCGATTTAGCGAATGCATTTTTCTCGATTCCCCTGCACTCAGATAGCCAAGACCAGTTTGCCTTTACTTGGGATAGCAGACAATGCACATTTTGTCACCTACCCCAAGGCTACATTCACAGCCCCACTATCTGCCATGGCCTTGTCTTCCGCGATTTACACAACATCCAGTTCCCACCGGAGATTTCGATTGCACATTATATAGACAATATTCTTCTCCAAGATCCTTCTGAGACCATTGTGTCAAAGGCCCTTCACATGCTAATCGAATCCCTCAGGGGACGGGGCTGGGCCATTAATATGGAAAAAATACAGGGCCCCAGCCAGGGTGTCATTTTCCTTGGAGTACAATGGAACTCCGGGCACGGAAGCATACCCGGTGCCGCTAAAAATAAAATTTTATATTTTGCCGTCCCCTCGAATAAAACTGACACACAGAGATTCGTGGGGCTCCTGGGCTATTGGCGGCAGCATGTACCCCACTTGACCCTGCTTCTCCGGCCGCTCTATAGGATCTCCAGGAAAAAATCCACATTTCTCTGGGGGCCAGCGGAACAGGCTGCCTTTGATACGGCGAAACTAGGGGTGGAACAAGCCATGCCACTTTCTTCCCGCCAGGCGGGTCTGCCTTTTGAGTTACAGGTCTCAGCGAGCGAGACGGTCGCCGAGTGGAGCCTCTGGCAGAAGACCCCAGGGTGTAGAGTCCCCCTTGGTTTCTGGACTAAGTCCCTACCTGAAGCGGCAGTTCGCTACAGCCCCTTCGAGCGCCAGCTGCTAGCCTGCTACCTAGCGCTCCTCGCCACAGAACACCAAACAGGCACCGACCCTGTCGTCCTTCGCCCCCATCTCCCCATAATGCGATGGGTCAAGTCCCCCGATTCTACCCACAAGGAGGGCTGTGCCCAGAGGTCCCCCATTGTCAAGTGGAAGTGGTACGTCAAGTGGAAGTGGTACATTGCGGAGCGGGCTGAGCCTGGTCCTGAAGGGGTCAGCCGCCTCCATGAACAAGTCATGGCTTTCCCCCAGTCCCAGGACCCTGCCCCGGACATCCTCGAGGTACAACCCTCCCCAGCATGTTGGGGTCAACCCTTCGATTCCCTCGACCCCGACAGCAAACTGCGTGCCTGGTTCACAGACGGCTCCAGCCGCTGGAAAGGGGGTAAATAATTTTGGGAAGCGGCAGCACTTCATCCCGCCACACGTAGAATTTTAACCACCGAGGGAGAGGGGGGTTCCAGTCAACTTGCCGAGCTGGACCAGTGCACATCTATACTGACTCCTGGGCAGTAGCTAACGGCATTGCATTGTGGATGGCCCAGTGGCAAGACATGGGGTGGGAAATACACGGACGGAATACACGGAAATACACGGACGTCCCCTCTGGGGACAGCACCACTGGCGTTTCATTTGGGACCAGGCTACCCACAGGAAAATTTCTGTCCACCATGTGGATGCCCATACCCGGAAAGATAATGAAGAGGCAACGTTTAACGCTGCTGTGGACCAGGCTGCCCAAATATCATCTGCCACCACTTCCACCCCTGACACAGACCCCAGTGCACTAGCTGCGTGGGCACACCGCAAAGGCACGCGGCGCTGGGCTGAACAATTCGGTGTCGCCTTGACACTCGATCAATGTAAAACCTCTGTAGATAACTGCCCCATCTGCCAGCTAGTCAAGCCACGGGACTGGCCGATAGGGCCACCGGGCCACATTCGTCGTGGCACGGGAGCGGGTCAGGTATGGCAAATCGACTTATTGGACCGCTCCCGCGACAGAATAAGAAGCAGTATGTCCTCACGATGGTGGACACATACTCAGGTGTCCTGGTGGCGGTGCCCTGTGAGAGGGCCGACCAGAACGGCACCATCAGAGGATTACAGCACCTCTCCTCTCTCTATGGGGTCCCATGGGAGGTACAATCCGATCAGGGCTCACACTTTGATGGGACCAAAGCCCAGACCTGGGCGGCTGAGGAGGGGATCTCGTGGCTGTTCCATCTACCCCACCACCCCCAGGCATCGGGCTTAATTGAAAGAATGAACGGCCTGCTCAAGGAAAAAATCCGCACTCTGACACCCTCTCGCACGCTGCAGGGGTGGCTAAGTGTCCTTCAGCAGGCCGCTGACCAGTTAAACACACGGCCCACTAGCCAAGGGAGATCCCCAATGGCCCGCCACCTGGCACAGTCCCCATCTCCCGACTGGGAAACCACCGAACCCCCCCGAGACCGAGGACTTGGGCAGAGTATGGATCCGACAGCCACACAGCCTCCCCAGAAAGGGGGAAATTGTCGCGCGCGGTCCAGGGTACACCCGCTGGGTCGCCATTCCGGGCAAATCTGACTTGTCCTGTATACATACCCGGCATTTAACCAGACGGGAATGAGTTTCCTCCTACACCTACCCCCACCCCTCCACCCCCGTCTCCCTCTACAGGACAATGGTGCGACTCCAGTCATCCCTCCTGGTCGCTACGATGCTCGGCTCCGTGACAGCTGCCAACACCTTCCTCAGGGTCGCTTACGAGTTTGCCAGCAACACCAACAGATCGGACTACTGGATCTGCTTGCGGGCCCCAGCAGACGCTGATGATGCGCTGCCACTCACGCCGATCCCACTGGATGACATTGAGATGAACTGTTTACACAGACTGTTTGCTCCTGCTGGTTTTGGTAGATCTGTTTGGGGGGGCCCTGCGGGCAGTCCCCCACCACTCTCCTCCCCACTACACAACATCTCTTCCCTTGACCCCCGATGGGGTGGGTGCTTCAGGAACTGCTATTTCCCTCCCTACAATTTGACCTCCACCCGAGTCCCCACCCTCATTTATTCCACAGCCACTGAGTAGACCTAACGAATGCTGTGCAGACTCCGCAATGTGCACACTTCTAACTTTTCCGTTGGTCACAGCAACTGTGAGCGAAACTGGTACCCAGGTGCCCCAGTGACCACTGCCGACCATGCCGCTAAGCTGGGAGCTCCCTGGACCCTAAACGGGACCCACTGGATCTGCGGCCACCACGCCTACCCGTGGCTCCCCACGAGCTGGTACGGCTGCTGCTTTCCAGCATATGTGGTGCCCTTCATCCACCCCCTGAATGACCTTGGGGAGCATCCGGCGTACAGCGGCCACCGAGACAAGAGGGCCATTACAGAGGCAGAGACCTTGGGGAGCTTCCGGCGTACAGCGGCCACCGAGACAAGAGGGCCATTACAGAGGCAGAGAGGTTCTGGATGATAGCTTTTCCCAGTTATGGCTGTCCTGGGAGGTGATCCAGATGACCAGTGTGCTCGAGACTCTGGCCAACGAGACGGCAGTGGCACTGCAACACACGGAGGATGCCCTCACCCGAACGGCGGCAGAACTGACAGCTGTCAGGATGGTCACCCTGCAGAACCGAATGGCACTGGACTACCTACTCGCTGCTGATGGTGGAACGTGTGCAGTGGTTGGTAAGGAATGCTGTACCTTTATCCCTGATGAGTCCAGCAACATCACTCACTTGGCCGCTCACATTTGGGACTCGGTGGCTAAAATTCAAAAATCAAGGGACCAGCTCCTCCAGCACAACACATCATGGGGCAATTGTTGGCTGTTTGGGTCCCTAGGGGGGTGGTGGGCAACTGTCACTCACTGGTCCATCGCACTCATTCTTGTAATCATAGCCATTTCTATACTATGTTGCGCATGCCAGCTGATTAAGAGTGTCTCTGCATTTACTTAGCTGCTCAAAATTGGTTATTTCTGGTATATGCGATTTTGTTCCACCCTCTTATGTGTGTTGGCTATGTGGTGCATCTTCCGAGGGGTGGAGTGTATCCAGAGATACCGGCCACGTGACAGACGCACTGCCACCTGGCTGGTCGGAGGACACACCACATGCCAATCAACATTTGGTCCCTCCCAACTAATCAATGCACAACTAAATTATTAGTCACCTTAATTGGATTATCTCGCCCAGCCCCATCTATAAAAGGTGAGACTTGTCCCTGGCTCGCTTTCTCTTACAGACCACCTCATTGGAGATAAGTGCATTGATTTATGTTTGGGAAGGTCTATCGTTTGTCCTGGTAAGGGAGCCGCGGCTATCCAAGGTCAAGGGGGATAGCTGTCGTAGTGCTTTTCCCTTGTTCTTTGTCTGTGTAACCGTACCCTGTCCCCACACCGCTTCCTGTGTATTGTAGTTGCCTGTGTTGACCCGACTTCCCCTTTAATAATAAATTCCTTATTATTAAAACTGTGTGTGTCCAGGCCTCTACTGTTGAGACTCAAAGAACCAGTTATTTCTATCACAACATTTGGCGCTGCGAGCAGGGTCTCATAGGTTTTGGCTGGACACAAGCACAGGGGATAATGTTCTGGAATAAGGGGAAGAAAGCCAGTGCAGGCACCCAGGATAAGATCCCCGGGCGGGCTGATGAAAGGGAGGGATTTGAGAGTCTGGCCAGCATGCTGGCAGACCACGGAAAACCAGTGGACTGGTCTGAGCAGTTAGAGCCCCGTGGAGAGAAGCTGGGCCATCATGTGGTCTCCCTCCTGAAGGAATCAGAGTTCCCCAAAGCCAAGGGGAGTCAAAGGGGTGCCTTCTGGTTGTTTGCGTCCCTGCTGAGACCCAGGTTAGAATTACTGATCACCTGCAGCACTTGTGTGGTCAGAAGGACAGGGAAATTGAAGACCTCAGTCAGCGTTGTTGCACGCTGAAGGAAGCAGCACAGGCTGCCCAGGCCCGAGCCAATGACCTTGAAGTTAGGGGAACTGAACTTGCCTGTCGCCTCATAAAACCTCAGCAGGCCAGGGCAGCCCGTCGGTCTGGCTGGCAGCCGGACCCATTAAAGATTCGAGCCTTAGTCCAGCGTGGTGACAAGCTGGACGCATGGCTGGGGGATGGGGACATCTGGCTGGATAGTGACGACGAGGGGGTGCCCGAGGAACCAAGGTCCCACAACCACCCTTCCCCCTTCTCACCCGAGCTCCAACATGCCCGACCCGTCACCACGCGGTCCCAGGTTCACCGCAGGGAGGAAGGGGACAAGGGGGAGACGGATGGACCTTCCCCTAGTCACTCCCAGACCACAGAGACCCGGGACTTCTCCCCCAAGGAGCTGACCCAACTGGCGGATAGGTACCGCCAACGACCAGGCGAGCACCTCGCCGCCTGGCTGCTCCGGCTGTAGGACGGGGGGGGGGGGGGGGCCCAACCTCAGCCTCTCCCATCAGGGGGCAAGCGCCCTGGGAAGACTCTCTGACCAGCAGAGCATAAACAATGTGCTGTGGGTGCCACAAGCAGAAATCCACGACGGCACAACTCTGTGGGATCGGGTATTGACCGCGGTACGAGCTCGCTATCCCACACTTCTGGAGTGGGATCTACAAGGGCGCCCGCAATGGGGTACGGTCTGTGAGGTCGTAACCAGATAGATGGCATCCCCACCCCCAACCTATATGCCCTGTGGAAGGAGCATTGCAGGGGGAAGACTACTTACAAAAAGACCACCCACACCGAGCCACCCTCCGCGCCTCCCCTGCCTGAAACTGACTCGAAGGCCCTCGAAGCAGAACTCAGACAGCTCGTCAGGCAGGAAATGTCCCACCTCCACCAGCAAAGTGCCTCACCCCCAGCGTGGCAGCCCTCTTCCCCCCTCCCATAGGATGAAGGCCAGGGCCCCCGGTGCATTTGCTCTCTCGCCCTTTCCCGCCCAGGGGGCCTGAGGCCACATATACCCATCACAGTACATTGGGGAAAGGGAAACACACAGAGGTGTATGGCGCTTGTCGACACAGGTACCCAGCACACCATTATCCCAGGCAATCCTGCCTCATGGAGGGGTACAGACATGCAGATAGAGGGATTGGGGGGCTCCCTGTTACCAGCTGGGGAGGTCACCCTTCGCCTAGCCATAGGCAACCATTCCCCCAGATGTGTACAAGTCCTTATTGCCTCCTCCCCGGAATGTATCCTCGGGATCAATGTTTTAAAGGGACAATCACTTGAAACAAACGGGCAAGTTCACCTTCGGCATCGCGCGAGCCACTATTGTCGTCGGGGCGGCTAAGTGGGAGCCAATTGTTATTCCCCCTCCCTCCAAGATCATCTGTAACAGTCAGTACAGAGTGCCGGGGGGGGGCTCCAAGAAATCGCAGACTCCATTCAAGCCCTGTTACGGGAGGGAATTATTAGAACCGCTGCCTCGCCTTTCAATAGCCCCATTTGGCCCATCCAAAAGAAGAACGGCTCCTGGCGGATGACCGTTGATTATAGGCAATTGAACAAGGCTGTACCTGACATTGTCACCCTTATTGAAGACATCGCAGGCCGTCCCCATAAACCCTGGTACGCTGTTGTCGATTTAGCGAATGCATTTTTCTCGATTCCCCTGCACTCAGATAGCCAAGACCAGTTTGCCTTTACTTGGGATAGCAGACAATGCACATTTTGTCACCTACCCCAAGGCTATATTCACAGCCCCACTATCTGCCATGGCCTTGTCTTCCGTGATTTACACAACATCCAGTTCCCACCGGAGATTTCAATTGCACATTATATAGACAATATTCTTCTCCAAGGTCCTTCTGAGACCATTGTGTCAAAGGCCCTTCACATGCTAATCGAATCCCTCAGGGGACGGGGCTGGGCCATTAATATGGAAAAAATACAGGGCCCCAGCCAGGGTGTCATTTTCCTTGGAGTACAATGGAACTCCGGGCACGGAAGCATACCCGGTGCCGCTAAAAATAAAATTTTATATTTTGCCATCCCCTCGAATAAAACTGACACACAGAGATTCGTGGGGCTCCTGGGCTATTGGCGGTAGCATATACCCCACTTGACCCTGCTTCTCCGGCCGCTCTATAGGATCTCCAGGGAAAAATCCACATTTCTCTGGGGGCCAGCAGAACAGTCTGCCTTTGATACGGTGAAACTAGCGGTGGAACAAGCCATGCCACTTTCTTCCCGCCAGGCGGGTCTGCCTTTTGAGTTACAGGTCTCAGCGAGCGAGACGGTCGCCGAGTGGAGCCTCTGGCAGAAGACCCCAGGGCATAGAGTCCCCCTCGGTTTCTGGACTAAGTTCCTACCTGAAGCGGCAGTTCGCTACAGCCCCTTTGAGCGCCAGCTGCTAGCCTGCTACCTAGCGCTCCTCGCCACAGAACACCAAACAGGCACCGACCCTGTCGTCCTTCGCCCCCATCTCCCCATAATGCGATGGGTCAAGTCCCCCGATTCTACCCACAAGGAGGGCCGTGCCCAGAGGTCCCCCATTGTCAAGTGGAAGTGGTACATTGCGGAGCGGGCTGAGCCTGGTCCTGAAGGGGTCAGCCGCCTCCATGAACAAGTCATGGCTTTCCCCCAGTCCCAGGACCCTGCCCCGGACATCCCCGAGGTACAACCCTCCCCAGCATGTTGGGGTCAACCCTTCGATTCCCTCGACCCCGACAGCAAACTGCGCGCCTGGTTCACAGATGGCTCCAGCTGCTGGAAAGGGGGTAAACAATTTTGGAAAGCGGCAGCACTTCATCCCGCCACACGTAGAATTTTAACCACCGAGGGAGAGGGGGGTTCCAGTCAACTTGCCGAGCTGGTGGCAGTAGCCCTCACCCTCCAAAACACTACCGGACCAGTGCACATCTATACTGACTCCTGGGCAGTAGCTAACGGCATTGCAGTGTGGATGGCCCGGTGGCAAGACATGGGGTGGGAAATACACGGACGTCCCCTCTGGGGACAGCACCACTGGCGTTTCATTTGGGACCAGGCTACCCACAGGAAAATTTCTGTCCACCATGTGGATGCCCATACCCGGAAAGATAATGAAGAGGCAATGTTTAACGCTGCTGTGGACCAGGCTGCCCAAATATCATCTGCCATCACTTCCACCCCTGACACAGACCCCAGTGCACTAGCTGCGTGGGCACACCGACCCCAGTGCACTAGCTGCGTGGGCACACCGACCCCAGTGCACTAGCTGCGTGGGCACACAGACCCCAGTGCACTAGCTGCGTGGGCACACCGACCCCAGTGCACTAGCTGCGTGGGCACACCGACCCCAGTGCACTAGCTGCGTGGGCACACAGACCCCAGTGCACTAGCTGCGTGGGCACACCGACCCCAGTGCACTAGCTGCGTGGGCACACAGACCCCAGTGCACTAGCTGCGTGGGCACACCGACCCCAGTGCACTAGCTGCGTGGGCACACAGACCCCAGTGCACTAGCTGCGTGGGCACACCGACCCCAGTGCACTAGCTGCGTGGGCACACAGACCCCAGTGCACTAGCTGCGTGGGCACACAGACCCCAGTGCACGAGCTGCGTGGGCACACCGACCCCAGTGCACTAGCTGCGTGGGCACACCGCAAAAGTGGCCACTTAGGGGCCGATGGCACGCGGCGCTGGGCTGAACAATTCGGTATCGCCTTGACACTCGATCAATGTAAAACATCTGTAGATAACTGCCCCATCTGCCAGCAAGTCAAGCCACGGGACTGGCCGATAGGGCCACCAGGCCACATTCGTCGCGGCACGGGAGCGGGTCAGGTATGGCAAATCGACTTATTGGACCGCTCCCGCGACAGAATAAGAAGCAGTATGTCCTCACGATGGTGGACACGTACTCGGGTGTCCTGGTGGCGGTGCCCTGTGAGAGGGCCGACCAGAACGGCTCCATCAGAGGATTACAGCACCTCTCCTCTCTCTATGGGGTCCCATGGGAGGTACAATCCGATCAGGGCTCACACTTTGATGGGACCAAAGCCCAGACCTGGGCGGCTGAGGAGGGGATCTCGTGGCTGTTCCATCTACCCCACCACCCCCAGGCATCGGGCTTAATTGAAAGAATGAACGGCCTGCTCAAGGAAAAAATCCGCACTCTGACACCCTCTCGCACACTGCAGGGGTGGCTAAGTGTCCTTCAGCAGGCCGCTGACCAGTTAAACACACGGTCCACTAGCCAAGGGAGATCCCCAATGGCCCGCCACCTGGCACAGTCCCCATCTCCCGACTGGGAAACTACCGAACCCCCCGAGACCGAGGACTCGGGCAGAGTATGGATCCGACAGCCACACAGCCTCCCCAGAAAGGGAGAAATTGTCGCGCGTGGTCCAGGGGACACCCGCTGGGTTGCCATTCCGGGCAAATCTGACTTGTCCTGTATACATACCTGGCATTTAACCAGACGGGAATGAGTTTCCTCCTACACCTACCCCCACCCCTCCACCCCCGTCTCCCTCTACAGGACAATGGTGCGACTCCAGTCATCCCTCCTGGTCGCTGCGATGCTCGGCTCCGTGACAGCTGCCAACACCTTCCTCAGGGTCGCTTACGAGTTTGCCAGCAACACCAACCGATCGGACTGCTGGATCTGCTTGCGGGCCCCAGCACACGCTGATGATGCGCTGCCACTCACGCCGATCCCACTGGATGACATTGAGATGAACTGTTTACACAGACTGTTTGCTCCTGCTGGTTTTGGTATATCTGTTTGGGGGGGCCCTGCGGGCAGTCCCCCACCACTCTCCTCCCCACTACACAACATCTCTTCCCTTGACCCCCGATGGGGTGGGTGCTTCAGGAACTGCTATTTCCCTCCCTACAATTTGACCTCCACCCGAGTCCCCACCCTCATTTATTCCACAGCCACTGAGTAGACCTAACGAATGCTGTGCAGACTCCGCAATGTGCACACTTCTAACTTTTCTGTTGGTCACAGCCACTGTGAGCGAAACTGGTACCCAGGTGCCCCAGTGACCACTGCCGACCATGCCGCTAAGCTGGGAGCTCCCTGGACCCTAAACGGGACCCACTGGATCTGCGGCCACCACGCCTACCCGTGGCTCCCCACGAGCTGGTACGGCTGCTGCTTTCCAGCATATGTGGTGCCCTTCATCCACCCCCTGAATGACCTTGGGGAGCATCCGGCGTACAGCGGCCACCGAGACAAGAGGGCCATTACAGAGGCAGAGAGGTTCTGGATGATAGCTTTTCCCAGTTATGGCTGTCCCGGGAGGTGATCCAGATGACCAGTGTGCTCGAGACTCTGGCCAACGAGACGGCAGTGGCACTGCAACACACGGAGGATGCCCTCACCCGAACGGCGGCAGAACTGACAGCTGTCAGGATGGTCACCCTGCAGAACCGAATGGCACTGGACTACCTACTCGCTGCTGATGGTGGAACGTGTGCAGTGGTTGGTAAGGAATGCTGTACCTTTATCCCTGATGAGTCCAGCAACATCACTCACTTGGCCGCTCACATTCGGGACTCGGTGGCTAAAATTCAAAAATCAAGGGACCAGCTCCTCCAGCACAACACATCATGGGGCAATTGGTGGCTGTTTGGGTCCCTAGGGGGGTGGTGGGCAACTGTCACTCACTGGTCCATCGCACTCATTCTTGTAATCATAGCCATTTCTATACTATGTTGCGCATGCCAGCTGATTAAGAGTGTCTCTGCATTTACTTAGCTGCTCAAAATTGGTTATTTCTGGTATATGCGATTTTGTTCCACCCTCTTATGTGTGTTGGCTATGTGGTGCATCTTCCGAGGGGTGGAGTGTATCCAGAGATACCGGCCACGTGACAGACGCACTGCCACCTGGCTGGTCGGAGGACACACCACATGCCAATCAACATTTGGTCCCTCCCAACTAATCAATGCACAACTAAATTATTAGTCACCTTAATTGGATTATCTCGCCCAGCCCCATCTATAAAAGGTGAGACTTGTCCCTGGCTCGCTTTCTCTTACAGACCACCTCATTGGAGATAAGTGCATTGATTTATGTTTGGGAAGGTCTATCGTTTGTCCTGGTAAGGGAGCCGCGGCTATCCAAGGTCAAGGGGGATAGCTGTCGTAGTGCTTTTCCCTTGTTCTTTGTCTGTGTAACCGTACCCTGTCCCCACACCGCTTCCTGTGTATTGTAGTTGCCTGTGTTGACCCGACTTCCCCTTTAATAATAAATTCCTTATTATTAAAACTGTGTGTGTCCAGGCCTCTACTGTTGAGACTCAAAGAACCAGTTATTTCTATCACAACATTTGGCGCTGCGAGCAGGGTCTCATAGGTTTTGGCTGGACACAAGCACAGGGGATAATGTTCTGGAATAAGGGGAAGAAAGCCAGTGCAGGCACCCAGGATAAGATCCCCGGGCGGGCTGATGAAAGGGAGGGATTTGAGAGTCTGGCCAGCATGCTGGCAGACCACGGAAAACCAGTGGACTGGTCTGAGCAGTTAGAGCCCCGTGGAGAGAAGCTGGGCCATCATGTGGTCTCCCTCCTGAAGGAATCAGAGTTCCCCAAAGCCAAGGGGAGTCAAAGGGGTGCCTTCTGGTTGTTTGCGTCCCTGCTGAGACCCAGGTTAGAATTACTGATCACCTGCAGCACTTGTGTGGTCAGAAGGACAGGGAAATTGAAGACCTCAGTCAGCGTTGTTGCACGCTGAAGGAAGCAGCACAGGCTGCCCAGGCCCGAGCCAATGACCTTGAAGTTAGGGGAACTGAACTTGCCTGTCGCCTCATAAAACCTCAGCAGGCCAGGGCAGCCCGTCGGTCTGGCTGGCAGCCGGACCCATTAAAGATTCGAGCCTTAGTCCAGCGTGGTGACAAGCTGGACGCATGGCTGGGGGATGGGGACATCTGGCTGGATAGTGACGACGAGGGGGTGCCCGAGGAACCAAGGTCCCACAACCACCCTTCCCCCTTCTCACCCGAGCTCCAACATGCCCGACCCGTCACCACGCGGTCCCAGGTTCACCGCAGGGAGGAAGGGGACAAGGGGGAGACGGATGGACCTTCCCCTAGTCACTCCCAGACCACAGAGACCCGGGACTTCTCCCCCAAGGAGCTGACCCAACTGGCGGATAGGTACCGCCAACGACCAGGCGAGCACCTCGCCGCCTGGCTGTAGGACGGGGGGGGGGGCCCAACCTCAGCCTCTCCCATCAGGGGGCAAGCGCCCTGGGAAGACTCTCTGACCAGCAGAGCATAAACAATGTGCTGTGGGTGCCACAAGCAGAAATCCACGACGGCACAACTCTGTGGGATCGGGTATTGACCGCGGTACGAGCTCGCTATCCCACACTTCTGGAGTGGGATCTACAAGGGCGCCCGCAATGGGGTACGGTCTGTGAGGTCGTAACCAGATAGATGGCATCCCCACCCCCAACCTATATGCCCTGTGGAAGGAGCATTGCAGGGGGAAGACTACTTACAAAAAGACCACCCACACCGAGCCACCCTCCGCGCCTCCCCTGCCTGAAACTGACTCGAAGGCCCTCGAAGCAGAACTCAGACAGCTCGTCAGGCAGGAAATGTCCCACCTCCACCAGCAAAGTGCCTCACCCCCAGCGTGGCAGCCCTCTTCCCCCCTCCCATAGGATGAAGGCCAGGGCCCCCGGTGCATTTGCTCTCTCGCCCTTTCCCGCCCAGGGGGCCTGAGGCCACATATACCCATCACAGTACATTGGGGAAAGGGAAACACACAGAGGTGTATGGCGCTTGTCGACACAGGTACCCAGCACACCATTATCCCAGGCAATCCTGCCTCATGGAGGGGTACAGACATGCAGATAGAGGGATTGGGGGGCTCCCTGTTACCAGCTGGGGAGGTCACCCTTCGCCTAGCCATAGGCAACCATTCCCCCAGATGTGTACAAGTCCTTATTGCCTCCTCCCCGGAATGTATCCTCGGGATCAATGTTTTAAAGGGACAATCACTTGAAACAAACGGGCAAGTTCACCTTCGGCATCGCGCGAGCCACTATTGTCGTCGGGGCGGCTAAGTGGGAGCCAATTGTTATTCCCCCTCCCTCCAAGATCATCTGTAACAGTCAGTACAGAGTGCCGGGGGGGGGGGGGGGCTCCAAGAAATCGCAGACTCCATTCAAGCCCTGTTACGGGAGGGAATTATTAGAACCGCTGCCTCGCCTTTCAATAGCCCCATTTGGCCCATCCAAAAGAAGAACGGCTCCTGGCGGATGACCGTTGATTATAGGCAATTGAACAAGGCTGTACCTGACATTGTCACCCTTATTGAAGACATCGCAGGCCGTCCCCATAAACCCTGGTACGCTGTTGTCGATTTAGCGAATGCATTTTTCTCGATTCCCCTGCACTCAGATAGCCAAGACCAGTTTGCCTTCACTTGGGATAGCAGACAATGCACATTTTGTCACCTACCCCAAGGCTATATTCACAGCCCCACTATCTGCCATGGCCTTGTCTTCCACGATTTACACAACATCCAGTTCCCACCGGAGATTTCGATTGCACATTATATAGACAATATTCTTCTCCAAGATCCTTCTGAGACCATTGTGTCAAAGGCCCTTCACATGCTAATCGAATCCCTCAGGGGACGGGGCTGGGCCATTAATATGGAAAAAATACAGGGCCCCAGCCAGGGTGTCATTTTCCTCGGAGTACAATGGAACTCCGGGCACGGAAGCATACCCGGTGCCGCTAAAAATAAAATTTTATATTTTGCCGTCCCCTCGAATAAAACTGACACACAGAGATTCGTGGGGCTCCTGGGCTATTGGCGGCAGCATATACCCCACTTGACCCTGCTTCTCCGGCCGCTCTATAGGATCTCCAGGGAAAAATCCACATTTCTCTGGGGGCCAGCAGAACAGTCTGCCTTTGATACAGCGAAACTAGCGGTGGAACAAGCCATGCCACTTTCTTCCCGCCAGGCGGGTCTGCCTTTTGAGTTACAGGTCTCAGCGAGCGAGACGGTCGCCGAGTGGAGCCTCTGGCAGAAGACCCCAGGGTGTAGAGTCCCCCTTGGTTTCTGGACTAAGTCCCTACCTGAAGCGGCAGTTCGCTACAGCCCCTTTGAGCGCCAGCTGCTAGCCTGCTACCTGGCGCTCCTCACCACAGAACACCAAACAGGCACCGACCCTGTCGTCCTTCGCCCCCATCTCCCCATAATGCGATGGGTCAAGTCCCCCGATTCTACCCACAAGGAGGGCCGTGCCCAGAGGTCCCCCATTGTCAAGTGGAAGTGGTACATTGCGGAGCGGGCTGAGCCTGGTCCTGAAGGGGTCAGCCGCCTCCATGAACAAGTCATGGCTTTCCCCCAGTCCCAGGACCCTGCCCCGGACATCCCCGAGGTACAATCCTCCCCAGCATGTTGGGGTCAACCCTTCGATTCCCTCGACCCCGACAGCAAACTGCACACCTGGTTCACAGACGGCTCCAGCCGCTGGAAAGGGAGTAAACAATTTTGGAAAGCGGCAGCACTTCATCCCGCCACACGTAGAATTTTAACCACCGAGGGAGAGGGGGGTTCCAGTCAACTTGCCGAGCTGGCGGCAGTAGCCCTCACCCTCCAAAACACTACCGGACCAGTCCACATCTACACTGACTCCTGGGCAGTAGCTAACGGCATTGCATTGTGGATGGCCCGGTGGCAAGACATGGGGTGGGAAATACACGGAAGTCCCCTCTGGGGACAGCACCACTGGCGTTTCATTTGGGACCAGGCTACCCACAGGAAAATTTCTGTCCACCATGTGGATGCCCATACCCGGAAAGATAATGAAGAGGCAACGTTTAACGCTGCTGTGGACCAGGCTGCCCAAATATCATCTGCCACCACTTCCACCCCTGACACAGACCCCAGTGCACTAGCTGCGTGGGCACACCGCAAAGGCACGCGGCGCTGGGCTGAACAATTCGGTGTCGCCTTGACACTCGATCAATGTAAAACCTCTGTAGGTAACTGCCCCATCCGCCAACTAGTCAAGCCACGGGCCTGGCCGATAGGGTCACCGGGCCACATTCGTCGTGGCACGGGAGCGGATCAGGTATGGCAAATCGACTTATTGGACCGCTCCCGCGACAGAATAAGAAGCAGTATGTCCTCACGATGGTGGACACATACTCAGGTGCCCTGTGAGAGGGCCGACCAGAACGGCACCATCAGAGGATTACAGCACCTCTCCTTTCTCTATGGGGTCCCATGGGAGGTACAATCCGATCAGGGCTCACACTTTGATGGGACCAAAGCCCAGACCTGGGCGGCTGAGGAGGGGATCTCGTGGCTGTTCCATCTACCCCACCACCCCCAGGCATCGGGCTTAATTGAAAGAATGAACGGCCTGCTCAAGGAAAAAATCCGCACTCTGACACCCTCTCGCACACTGCAGGGGTGGCTAAGTGTCCTTCAGCAGGCCGCTGACCAGTTAAACACACGGCCCACTAGCCAAGGGAGATCCCCAATGGCCCGCCACCTGGCACAGTCCCCATCTCCCGACTGGGAAACTACCGAACCCCCCCGAGACCGAGGACTCGGGCAGAGTATGGATCCGACAGCCACACAGCCTCCCCAGAAAGGGAGAAATTGTCGCGCGTGGTCCAGGGAACACCCGCTGGGTTGCCATTCCGGGCAAATCTGACTTGTCCTGTATACATACCCGGCATTTAACCAGACGGGAATGAGTTTCCTCCTACACCTACCCCCACCCCTCCACCCCCGTCTCCCTCTACAGGACAATGGTGCGACTCCAGTCATCCCTCCTGGTCGCTGCGATGCTCGGCTCCGTGACAGCTGCCAACACCTTCCTCAGGGTCGCTTACGAGTTTGCCAGCAACACCAACAGATCGGACTGCTGGATCTGCTTGCGGGCCCCAGCACACGCTGATGATGCGCTGCCACTCACGCCGATCCCACTGGATGACATTGAGATGAACTGTTTACACAGACTGTTTGCTCCTGCTGGTTTTGGTATATCTGTTTGGGGGGGGGGCCCTGCGGGCAGTCCCCCACCACTCTCCTCCCCACTACACAACATCTCTTCCCTTGACCCCCGATGGGGTGGGTGCTTCAGGAACTGCTATTTCCCTCCCTACAATTTGACCTCCACCCGAGTCCCCACCCTAATTTATTCCACAGCCACTGAGTAGACCTAACGAATGCTGTGCAGACTCCGCAATGTGCACACTTCTAACTTTTCCGTTGGTCACAGCAACTGTCAGTGAAACTGGTACCCAGGTGCCCCAGTGACCACTGCCGACCATGCCGCTAAGCTGGGAGCTCCCTGGACCATGAACGGGACCCACTGGATCTGCAGCCACCACGCCTACCCGTGGCTCCCCACGAGCTGGTACGGCTGCTGCTTTCCAGCATATGTGGTGCCCTTCATCCACCCCCTGAATGACCTTGGGGAGCATCCGGCGTACAGCGGCCACCAAGACAAGAGGGCCATTACAGAGGCAGAGAGGTTCTGGATGATAGCTTTTCCCAGTTATGGCTGTCCCGGGAGGTGATCCAGATGACCAGTGTGCTCGAGACTCTGGCCAACGAGACGGCAGTGGCACTGCAACACACGGAGGATGCCCTCACCCGAACGGCGGCAGAACTGACAGCTGTCAGGATGGTCACCCTGCAGAACCGAATGGCACTGGACTACCTACTCGCTGCTGATGGTGGAACGTGTGCAGTGGTTGGTAAGGAATGCTGTACCTTTATCCCTGATGAGTCCAGCAACATCACTCACTTGGCTGCTCACATTTGGGACTCGGTGGCTAAAATTCAAAAATCAAGGGACCAGCTCCTCCAACACAACACATCATGGGGCAATTGGTGGCTGTTTGGGTCCCTAGGGGGGTGGTGGGCAACTGTCACTCACTGGTCCATCGCACTCATTCTTGTAATCATAGCCATTTCTATACTATGTTGCGCATGCCAGCTGATTAAGAGTGTCTCTGCATTTACTTAGCTGCTCAAAATTGGTTATTTCTGGTATATGCGATTTTGTTCCACCCTCTTATGTGTGTTGGCTATGTGGTGCATCTTCCGAGGGGTGGAGTGTATCCAGAGATACCGGCCACGTGACAGACGCACTGCCACCTGGCTGGTCGGAGGACACACCACATGCCAATCAACATTTGGTCCCTCCCAACTAATCAATGCACACCTAAATTATTGGTCACCTTAATTGGATTATCTCGCCCAGCCCCATGCTATAAAAGGTGAGACTTGTCCCTGGCTCGCTTTCTCTTACAGACCACCACATTGAAGGTAAGTGCATTGATTTATGTTTGGGAAGGTCTATCGTTTGTCCTGGTAAGGGAGCCGCGGCTATCCAAGGTCAAGGGGGATAGCTGTTGTAGTGCTTTTCCCTTGTTCTTTGTATGTGTAACCGTACCCTGTCCCCACACCGCTTCCTGTGTATTGTAGTTGCTTGTGTTGACCCGACTTCCCCTTTAATGATAAATTCCTTATTATATCTGTAACTACAGACAATATCTAGACATGGGATAACTATGAAGAGTACCTAGACATGGGTATCTATGGACAATATCTAGACATGGGTATCTATGGACAATATCTAGACATGAGGTAACTCTGGACAATACCGAGAAATGGGGTAACTATGGACGATATATAGAAATGGGTTAAATTTGCGCAATATCTAGACATGGGGTAACTATAGACAATATCTAGACATGGGGTAACTACGGACAATATCTAGACATGGGATAACTATGGACCATATCTAGACATGGGCTAACTATGGACCATATCTAGACATGGATTATCTATGGACATTATCCAGATATTGGATAACTATGGACAATATCTAGACATGGGCTAACTATGGACATTATCCAGATATTGGATAACTATGGACAATATCTAGACATGGGCTAACTATGGACATTATCCAGATATTGGATGTGTGTGTCCAGGCCTCTACTGTTGAGACTCAAAGAACCAGTTATTTCCATCACAACAGCAACTACAGACAATATCTAGACATGGGATAACTATGAAGAGTACCTACACATGGGTATCTATGGACAATATCTAGACATGAGGTAACTATGGACAATACCAAGAAATGGGGTAACTATGGACGATATATAGAAATGGGTTAAATTTGCGCAATATCTAGACATGGGGTAACTATGGACAATATCTAGACATGGGGTAACTACGGATAATATCTAGACATGGGGTAACTACGGACAATATCTAGACATGGGGTAACTACGGACAATATCTAGACATGGGGTAGCTATGGACCATATCTAGACATGGGCTAACTATGGACCATATCTAGACATGGGGTAACTATGGACATTATCCAGATATTGGATAACTATGGACCATATCTAGGCATGGGCTAACTATGGACATTATCCAGATATTGGATAACTATGGACAATATCTAGACAAGGCTAACTATGGACCATATCTAGACATGGGGTAACTACGGACCATATCTAGACATGGGGTAGCTATGGACCATATCTAGACATGGGGTAGCTATGGACCATATCTAGACATGGGGTAACTATGGACATTATCCAGATATTGGATAACTATGGACCATATCTAGACATAGGCTAACTATGGACATTATCCAGATATTGGATAACTATGGACCGTATCTAGACATGGGGTAACTATGGACATTATCCAGATATTGGATAACTATGGACCATATCTAGACATAGGCTAACTATGGACATTATCCAGATATTGGATAACTATGGACAATGCACAGAAATGGGGTAACAATGGACAATATCCAGAATCACAATCAGGTTTATTATCACCGGCATATGACATGAAATTTGTTAACTTAGCAGCAGTTCAATGCAATACATAATTTAGCAGAGAGAGAAAAAATATAATAATAATAAATTAACAAGTAAATCAATTATGTATATTGAATAGGTTATTTAAAAATGTGCAAAAACAGAAATACTGCATATTTAATAAAGTGAGGTCGTGTCCAAAGATTCAGTGTCCTTTTAGGAATCGGATGGCAGAGGGGAAGAAGCTGTTCCTGAAACACTGAGTGTGTACCTTCAGGCTTCTGTATCTCCTACCTGATGGTAACGGTGAGAAAAGGGCATGTCCTGGGTGCTGGAGGTCCTTAATAATGTATGCTGCCTTTCTGGGATACTGCTCCCTAAAGATGTCCTGGGTACTTTGTAGGCTAGTACCCAAGATGGAGCTGACTAGATTTACAACCTTCTGCAGCTTTTGTCGGTCCTGTGCAGTAGCCCCCATCCCCCATACCAGACAGTGATGCAGCCGTGCTCTCCACGGTACAACTATAGAAGTTTTTGAGTGTATTTGTTGACATGCCAAATCACTTCAAACTCCTAGTAAAGTATAGCCGCTGTCTTGCCTTCTTTATGACTACATCAATATGTTAGATCCTCAGAGATCTTGACACCCAGGAACTTGAAGCTGCTCACTCTCTCCACTTCTGATCCCTCTATGAGGATTGGTATGTGTTCCTTTGTCCTACCCTTCCTGAAGTCCACAATCAGCTCTTTTGTATCACTGGCGTTGAGTGCCAGGTTGTTTCCACTAGTTGGCATATCTCACTCCTGTACACCCACTCATCACCAACTGAGATTCTACCAACAATGGCTGTATCATCAGCAAATGTGTAGTTGATATTTGAGCTATGTCTAGCCACACAGTCATGTGTAAACAGAGAGTAGTGGGCTAAGCACACACCCTGAGGTGCGCCAGTGTTGATTGTCAGTGAGGAGGAGATGTTATCAGCAATCTGCACAGACTGTGGTCTTCCGGTTAGGAAGTCAAGGATCCGATTACAGAGGAAGGTACGGAGGCCCAGGTTTTTCAACTTCTCATTCAGGATTGTGGGAATGATGGTATTAAATGCTGAGCTATAGTCGATCAACAGCATCCTGACGTAGGGTGGGTTACTATCGTGTAACTATGGTACTACCTGTACATGGGGCAAATATGGATTATTACCTAGACATGGGGTCACTATGGACAATACCCAGATATGTGGTGACAATGGACAAAACATGGGGTAACTGTGGACAATATCTAGATGGGGGGTGGTGGTGACGATGGACATGATGTAAGTAGATGCAAAACCTATAAATGGGGAATAATGGGAATTCATTAACATGAGCAAGTGTTGGAATAATTCAGAAGATTTATAGCTTGGGTGATTGAATTTTGGGTTGAGTTGTTTTCCGATCTTAGCAACCTACTTGCAAGCGTTTCATCACCATACGAGGGGACTGCATCAGAGCACTATTAATTGTGGAGTTCTCTGAATGTTTGGCCTTCATATACTTAATAATCTGCTTATTGGTCAGCACTTCAGAAACCCATTTGTGATGCGGGGAGAAATTCTCATCACTGATTGTGTGGTGAAATTCATGCGTTGTGGACAGGAATTCTACATGCACTGGCTCATCAATGAGATCAACCTCTACACGTTTGTTTACAGAATTGTTCATGGAAAACCGCGCTTCTGGGAATTCTCTTGCAAACTGCGTGTTGGCCTGTGCCATGACTTTCACTGATGCCAAGTCAAATTTTTCCCCCTCTCAATCTTCATGGGTAAGCCAACAGCAACGTTGAGAAGAGTAGTTTGCAGACCAAAAGATCAAAACCAAGCTATTAGACAAGACCAATATGGTCTGCAAAATCCAATGTGGGGATTGCAGCCAGTATTACGTTGACCAGGCTGGGAGAAAACTATCAACAAGGATCCATGAACATCAACTGTAAAATGACATGACCAACTCTCCCTCGTCTCTACCCAATAAATATGGCAATGGCTAGTTCTGGTGTAACCATGGGAAATGCCCTGCAATGGCATAACCAGAGGTAATTACCACCTATTAATGGGGTAACCATGGGCAGTAAACAATCTGTTGGAAGAGCTCAACAGATTGAACGGCATCTGGAGGAGGGAAGGAATTGTCAAAGTTTTGTTTGAAAGTCTGCATCGGCAGTTTCACGTGCCTCAACCTTTGCCATCTTTCTCCAATCTCATTTCTCCATCACACATCCAAAATCTCTTGCCTTCTGATCAATTGTACATAAGTTGACTCTGACTCTTATCACAGTCAGTCACCTTATGTACAGACACTCTTGTGCCTAATGTCATTATACGGACATACAATCAATCTGTATAGAGGCTATTTTATGTATTTATATTTATTGTGTTCTTTATCTAATGGTCCTCCAAAAGGACCACAACCTTGTTGTGGTTTGGAGGTTTGTGTGCTTCAATGACCCAGAGAGCTATGCTGGCTTCAGTCAGAGTTTTATGCTTTGGCTCTTAGCAGGGTCACCCATGCTAAACAGGTCAAAGAGTAGAGGCCAGACTCGGAGTGATCCACCGGTCCTCCAGGTTTGCGAATTCAGTTCAGGGCTAAAAGCCTGACTGGTCAAAACTGTTACAGAAACAGCAATGAAGAATCCTTCTGCTGTACATCTGAGTGTGACGGTATTCCTGAGTCTCCACCTGGGACTTGTAAGACTGACAGTAGTGAAAACCGAGAGGAAGCTACTGACATGATAAAGGAAGCCCTGAACACCCCCAGAAATGGAGGACCTTCATTGCTGCCCTGAATGCCAGCGGTGTAATGGGCAGTAAGTAAGTAATCTTATTCTGTGGTGTTTATTTTTGCGCTGCATCAGATTCAGAGTAACAATTATTTTGTTCTCCTTGACACTTGTGTACTGGACATGATATTAAACAATCTTTAAGTACTGTACTGGTGCACCAGCCGATAGTTTTAGCTTTCTTCTCACTGCTATCATTGGACAGGAGTATTTGGTTCCACACCACCAGGTTCAGGAACAGTTATTAACCCACAACCATCAGGCTCCTGAACCAGCGTGGATAACTTCACTCACCACAATGAGCCTCAGGTCCCACACCACCAGGTTCAGGAACAGTTATTACCCCACAACCATCAGGCTCCTGAACCAGTGTGGGTAACTTCACTCATCACAATGAGCCTCAGGTCCGACACCACCAGGTTCAGGAACAGTTATTACCCCACAACCATCAGGCTCCTGAACCAGTGTGGGTAACTTCACTCACCACAATGAGCCTCAGGTCCCACACCACCAGGATCAGGAACAGTTATTACCCTGAAACCATCAAGCTCCTGAACCAGTGTGGATAACTTCACTCACCACAATGAGCCTCAGGTCCCACACCACCAGGTTCAGGAACAGTTATTACCCCACAACCATCAGGCTCCTGAACCAGTGTGGATAACTTCACTCACCACAATGAGCCTCAGGTCCCACAACACCAGGTTCAGGAACAGTTATTACCCCACAACCATCAGGCTCCTGAACCAGTGTGGATAACTTCACTCACCACAATGAGCCTCAGGTCCCACACCACCAGGTTCAGGAACAGTTATTACCCCACAACCATCAGGCTCCTGAACCAGTGTGGATAACTTCACTCACCACAATGAGCCTCAGGTCCCACACCACCAGGTTCAGGAACAGTTATTACCCCACAACCATCAGGCTCCTGAACCAGAGGGGATAACTTCACTCACCACAATGAGCCTCAGGTCCCACACCACCAGGTTCAGGAACAGTTATTACCCCACAACCATCAGGCTCCTGAACCAGTGTGGATAACTTCACTCACCACAATGAGCCTCAGGTCCCACCCCACCAGGTTCAGGAACAGTTATTACCCCACAACCATCAGGCTCCTGAACCAGTGTGGATAACTTCACTCACCACAACACAAACTGATTCCACAACACAGATTCACTTTCAAGAACTCAACAATTCAGTATTATTTATTTACTTTTTTATTCTTTGCATATTGGTTGTTTGTCATCTTTGTCTTTCATAATTTCTCTTTTTCATTTTCCTTTAATTGCCTGCAAGACATTTGCCAAATGCTGGGCCAGATGGATTGAGAAGGCAGGGTGTTCCGACCGGAGGTGAGGGTTGGTTCTGTTCACTGCTTTGTGAAGTTTACTCCACACTATGCTAAACTGATGCTGAGGCTGTGGCCTGCTCCAGGCTTTGTGCGTTCGTTCTAAATGCTATTTGCTTTCTTTTATTGTTTGCACAGTTCTTACCCTCCGTCTGCACATTAAGTGTTTGATGGTCTTTTGGGTTTCTTTGCTTTGTGGCTGCCTGTAAGGAGATGAATCTCAAGGTTGTATAATGTATACGTATTTTGATAATAAATGTACTTTGACTATTGAAAATGAATCTCCAGGCAGTATATGATGGCGTATACTGTATGGACTTAGAGAATAGATTAACTTTGAATTTTGAACTTTGGATGGCATACCAAATGTCTTGTCAGATACAAGGCCTTATTATTAATTATGGAAAAAGTTGCTGAAATTGTACAGCATTTTGATCTTTAAATATGATGTTAATCCCCAATGGCCAAATATGGTGATTTATTGTGTAACGTGAAGTCTTACAGGAAACCTACGCGAGTACAGGAGTTCTTGAGACAATGTCATACAATGTGTCTGCATTAGTATCCAAACTCAGAGAGCAACAGTAATACATTAACTCCAATGCAAGGATCATCCCTAGGTACAAGATTTCAATTTTGATTTACGATATTTCAATTTTGTTTCCATTAGGATCATCTATGTGTGCAGAACAGTTAGCCCTACTTCAGTTGTTGTGAGAATGTTGGAGTCCATTATTAAGCATGGGGTTTTGGGGTACTTGGAGGCACAGGATACAATAGGCTGAAGTCAACATAGCAGCTCACACAAAATACTGGAGGAACTCGGCAGGCCAGGCAGCATCTATGGAGAAGGTCCTGTTGAAGGGTCTCAGCCCAAAACATCAACTGCACTCTTCTCCACAAATGCTGCCAAGCCTGCTGAGTTCCTCCTGCATTTTGTGTGTGTTGCTCTGGATTTCCAGCATCTGCAGTTTTTTTTTCACGTTTGTGAAGTCAGATGGTTTCCTTAACGGAAAATCTTGTTTGATATGTTGTTCCCCTAACCCTTTTCTTCTATTCCCTACCTTGACTTCTTACCTCTTCTCACCTGTCTATTGCCTCCCCCTGGTTTCCTTCCACTTCCCCTTTCTCCCATGGCCCATTTTCCTCTCTCATCAGATCTCTTCCTCTCCAACCCTTGACCTTTTTCACCCACTTGGCTTCAGCGATCACCAGCTCCTATCCTCATCCCCCTCCCCCCACCACCTTTTTATTCTGGCAACTTCTCCCTTCCTTTCCAGTCCTGAAGAAGGGTCTCGGCCCGAAACTTCAACTGTTTATTCATTTCCACAGATGCTGCCTGACCTGCTGAGCTTCTCCACCATTTTGCCTGTGTTACTTTGGAATTCCAGTATCCGTAGACTTTCTCGTGTTTAAAATATGCAGGAATTATTTGACGAGATAATAGACTGCATAGACAGTGGAGAGTCAGTGGATGTTGTTTAGTTGTACTTTCAAAAGGCCTTTGACATGGTGCCGTACATGAGGCTGCTAAACAAGATAAAAGCCCATGATATTACAAAGATACTAGCATAGGTAGAGCATTGGCTGCTGACAGGAGGCAAAGAGTTGGAATAAAGAGGGCCTTTTCTGGTTGGCTAGTGGTGACTTGTGATGTTCTGTAGGGGTTGGTGTTGGGACCATTTCTTTTCACAATGATCTGTATGACAGAATTGATGGTTTTGTGGCCATGTTGACGGATAATACAAAGATAGCTATGGGGGCAGGTAGCTGAGAGAGTCTGCAGAAGGACTTGGACAGGATGGGAGTCTGGGCAAAAAGGTGGCAGATGGAATTTAGTGTAGGGAAGTGTATGGCCATAGAATAAAGGTGTAGGCTATTTTCTAAACAGGGAGCAAATTCAGAAATTGGAGGTGCAAAGGGACTTGGGAGTCCTAGTGTAGGATTTCCTAAAGGTTAATTTGCAGGTTGAGCCAACGGTGAGGAAGGCAAATGCAATGTTAGCATTCATTTCAAGAGGACTAGGATATAAGAGCAAGGATGTAATGCTGAGGCTTTATAAGGCATTAGTCAGATCACATTTGGTGTATTGTGACATCAGGATGAAGGGTCTCGGCCCAAAATGTTGACCGCGCTTCTCCCTATAGATGCTGCCTGGCCTGCTGCGTTCCACCAGCATTTTGTGTGTGTTGCTTGAATTCCCAGCATCTGCAGATTTCCTCGTGCTGGTGTATTGTGAGCAGTTCTGTGCCCATATCTAAGAAAAATGTGCTGGGATTGGAGAGGGTTCTGAGAAGGTTTACAAAAATGATCCCAGGAATGAAAGGGTTAACATAATGAGGAGCTTTGATGGCTCTGGGCCTGTACTCACTTAAGTTTAGAAGAATGAGAAATGAGGGTGACCTAATTAAATCCTTTTGAATATTGAAAGACCTAGACGCAGAGAGAATGTTTCCTCTAGTGGGGGAGGTTAGGATCAGAGCAAGATGCCTCAGAATACAAGACTTGAACAGAGTTGAGGAGGGATTTCTTTAGCCAGAGGGTATTAATCTTTGGAATTCATTGCGATTGATGGCTGTAGAGGCCAGGTCATAGGGTATACTTAAAATGGATGTTGATAGGTTCCTGATTAGTAAGGGTTTCAAAGCTTACTGGGAGAAGGCAGGAGAATGGGGTTGCGAGGGATAATAAATCAGCCATGGGAATGGCAGGGAAGACTCAATGGGCCAAATGGTCCAATTCAGCTCCAATAACCATGGAAGAAAGGGAAGTTCGAGAAATCAATGGTCATGCCGTCAGGTTGGAGGCTACCCAGACGGAAGATAAGGTGTTGCTCCTCCAACCTGAGTGTGGCCTCATCACGGCAGTCGAGGAGGCCAAGGTGTGACATGTCGAAATGAGAGTGGGAAGTAGAATTGAAATGGGTGGCCACCCGGGAAATTCTGCTTTTTGTAGCCATTGTCAGAAATCCACACTACCCAGGTCATGCTTTCTTCTTGGGAGACCGCTTTGTCGAACACTTTCTCTCCATTCACCACAAAAAGCGAGATCTCCCAGTGACCCTATATTCTGTCTGGATAGCCTCCTACATGATAGCATGAACATCAATTTCTTGAACACCTAGTAATTGCCCCATTCCTATTTCCCTCTTTCACCTTATCCCCTTACCAGCCCATCACCTCCCTCTGGTGCTCTCCCCTTCCCTTTCTTACATGGTCTTCTGTCCTCTCCTCTCAGATTCCCCCTTCTCCAGTCCATTATCTTTTTTACCAATCAACTTCCCAGCTCTTTTCTTCACCCCTCCCCTCTCCCAGTTTCACCTATCGCCTACCACCTTGTACCTCTTCCTCCCTCCTTCCCCACCTTCTTGTTCTGACTTCTCATCCATTTTTCCGGTCTTGATGAAGAGTCTTGGCCTGAATGTCGACTCTTTATTCAGTTTCACAGATGCTGCCTGACTCTGTGTGTGTGTGTGTGTGGTGGTGTGGTGTTGGTTTGTGTTTGTGTTGTGTTGGTTTGTGTTTGTGTTGGTGTTGTGTTGCTCTGGATTTCCAGCATCTGCAGATTTTTTCACGTTTGTGAAGTCAGATACAACACTATGTAACAGTTTCACTTTACACATTACATTATAACCAATGATTCTGATTATAAAGTATATTAAAATGTTTCAGCTGGATTATTGCAGTTGCAACAACAGTGAGGTGGCTGGTGTTTGCTGTCATTACATGGTAAAAGTGATCGCAGACTTCTCTGACACAATCTTGGGAAAACCGTGAATCAAGAAAAATGATAGTATTTACAAATTAAACTAGTAACTCTAGTATGACAGACAGAATGGCTTTTGAGGCAAGATTGGGGAATGAATCAGATAAATATCTCAAAGTAAAACTCTGAGCTTCATCTCTTGTGTCCGGTGCTCCTGATGCAGCCTCCTCTACACTGGTGAGACCCATTATAAATTGTGGGACCGCTTCATTGAACACCTCCACACCATCCGACACAAGCAGGACTGCCCGATTGCCACAGTTTAATTCTGATTCCCATTCCCGTTCCAACATGTCGATCCATGGCCTCTTGTACTAGATGAGGCCACCATCGGAATGGAGGAGCAACACCAAAAATTCCTCCAACCAGATGGCATGAATATCAGCTTCTCCTTTTGGTAAACAAATTCCCCCCACCTTCCTCTATTCCCCACTCTGATCTTCTCACCTGCCTGTTTCCCCTGAGTCTCCTTCTCCTATGGTCCACTCTCCTCCTATCAGATTCCTTCCTCTCCAAACCTTGACCTTTCACACCCACCTGTCTTCACCTATCACCTTCCAGCTAGCCTCTTTCCCCTCCCTCTTTCTATTCTGGCATCTTCCCCCTTCTTTCTCAGTCCTGAAGAAGGGAATCGATCCAAAACGTATACGATTTATTAATTTCCATTGATGCTATCTAACCTGCTGAGTTCAATGAGCCTTTTAGATTTCCTGCATCTACAGAATTTCTCTTGTTTATTACTGAGGTCCCCTGGAGACATTGGAATGGTTGAAGAACTTCTGCACATCAGATAATAGAAAATGCACTCATCTGAAGCAAACACAAAAGTGTAAATAGGAACAAACACGAGGAAATCTGCAGATGCTGGAAATTCAAACAACACACTCAAAATGCTGGTGGAACACAGCAGGCCAGGCAGCATCTATAGGGAGAAGCGCTGTCGACGTTTTGGGCCGAGACCCTTTGTCAGGCCTGCTGTGTTCCACCAGCATTTTGTGTGTGTTGTAGTGTAAACAGGAAGACCAAGACGCTGCTGTTTTTGAAAAGCCTTTCATTTAATCTGTGTAACTTGGTACATGTAAAATTATATCCCAGATTTATACAAAATGAGGATTTATTTTACATTTTGTGGAACTTCAGTATTTGGATTAATGTACCTCCATTTAAAACATCAGGAGACTAATTGCAGCTCAGAGATTCCTGTTAAAAGTCTTCCTGAAAAATTGGGAATCCTTCCCTCTTCCGAAGGTGCTGGACTACAGCTCCTCAGGTCCTGGCTTAACTCACCCCGCCTGTGTAAGGCCAGTCAGCAGAGAGACATTGTGGGTAGTTCCCAGTCCAGCCACATCCTGGCTTCTCGTGCTCAGCGGGAAGTGAATAGCTAATAGTTAATGGGAAGCCTTCCTCAGCAACATTTATTTATATATTTATAGAGATACAGCCCAACGAGCTGCACTGCCCAGCAACCCACCTCTTAACACTAGCCAAATCATGGGCAGTTTACAATGGCCAATTAATCTATGTCTTTGGACTGTCGGGGAAACTGGAACACCCAGAGGAAACCCACGCAGTAACCAGGAGAACATACAAATGCCTTGCAGACAGCATTGGCATTGGACTCCAAGCTCTGGAGTATCTTGAGCTGTAATAGAGTTCCTCTTGCTGTGGTAGGAGTGATACCTCTCTCTCCTTTGCAAGTGAGAGAGAGACTGTGGCATGTCAAACTTTTGAGATGGACAGTAGTTTATGATGGACTCCAGATCATGGTCTCTGGGGGCTTTGCTATTGCTTGCACGGTGGCAGATGGGGGGGGGGGGCTCTGCTTTTTGCTGAGGCAGGTGGGGGAGAAGGTGATGCTTTGCTGTGGCTCATGTGTGGGAGGGGCCGTGGGGTTCTAATGTTCTTCCTGTCATTCTTTTTGTTTTGCGGATGTCTGAAGAGTAAGAATTTCAGGTTGTTTACTGGAAACATTCTCTGATATTAAATGGAACCATTGAACCATTAACTGCTACACTATCGCATCATCTAGTAGTAGAGGACAAAATTAGTTTTGATGTCGAGAATTATTTCATCCACTCTAATATTTTAAAAAAACAGCACAGTTCCCTCATTGTGACATTTATTTCTTTGATGCCAAGCACATCTCTGCATCAGCACTGGTGCACCACACTTTTTGCCTTGGCTCTTCAAAACCCTGTGCTATGAACGTTACAAAACTGGTCTTTCTTCATTGAACCCCACAACATTGATTTAATTTACTTACCTCTTTTGTACCATTCTTTAGCCAGTCTCCATGACTACAACACCCTCCTCCACTACCTTGCTTCATTTTAAGGGTGAAAGAAACAAATTTAACTTTAGAATTCCGATTAAATATATTCACTGTGCGAAATAGCAAAGGGTCGTGTGTCAGCATACATCCTGCACCAAAAATCCCTGAGGCAGAGAATTAAACCTGTCATTTTAAAGAACTGTTTAAAAAAAAACTAGTTTGGGACGTGGGCAAGATCATACAAAATGTAGTGAATATGGCCCAGGATATATTTGTGTGAATATGGCCCAGGATATATTTGTGTGAATATGGCCCAGGATATATTTACCTGTTATGGTCCATCACAGGTAAATCCCTCCAGCCACTGAGCATGTCGACACAGGGCGCTGATGCAGGAAAGCAGCCTCCATCATCAGGGACCCCCACTAGCCTGGCCACGATCTCTTCTCACTGCTGCCATCAGGTAGAAGGTACAAGAGCCCAGGACTCTCACCACCAGGTTCAGGAACAGTTATTACCCCTCAACCATCAGGCTCTTGAACAAAAAGGGATAACTTCACTTGCCCCATCACTGAAATGTTCCCTCAACCAATGGACTGACTTTCAGGACTCTTTATCTCATGTTCTCAATATTTATTGCTTATTTAATTATTATTTCTTCTTTTTCTATTTGCAACTTGTTATCTTCTGCACTCTGAGCAAGCGACCAAGTTGGACGGTCTTTCATTGATTCTGTTAGTTCTTATTCTGTAAGTTTATTGAGTTTGTCCACAGCAAAATGAATCTGAGAGTTGTATATAGTGATATATATGTACTTTGACAATAAATTTACTTTCAACTTTGAGGCTAGTTTCCTGTCCATCCCTGTGTGACTGAGAAGGTGGAAATTCAATACAACACAGGAGGGTTATAGGTAGCTTCAGGAGGGCAGATAAATGTCTGACATTTGGGTATGAGATTGAAGTCACATATAGAATTACATCAGGGTAGGATCATGTGTAGAACGAGGAGTTAAACCTTCCCTTAAGGATATTAGTGAATCAATTGGGTTTCTCCAACAGTATCACAGCAGTTTTTAAACTTATAAAAAAAATTCAAGATAACAAATTGTTGTGACAACTCTTTTCTGAATTACCAGTTGAGTAACCAATATCCACTACGCTAGGCCTGGATAGAGTGGGTGTGGGGGGGCACTTCCATTAGTGAAAAAGTCTCAGATCCCAGGGACAGCCTCAGAATAAGGCGATACCACTTTAAAACTGAAATAAGGAGGAATTTCTTGAGCCAGGTGGTGAATTTTAGACAGCAATTAATAGTTCTTGATTAGTATGGGGTTAACAGAAGGCAGGAGGATAGGGTTAAATATAACAATAATCTTCCAGAGGCAGTGAGCATCTGTCACCAAAGACCTTCTACTTGTTGCTACCATCAAAGAGAAAGTACAAGTCCCTGAAGACACACATTTAGAAACAGTTTCTTCTGCTCCGCCATCACATCTTGCCTCGTTATTCCTTTTTTCTCTACTCTATTTATTAATTGTATTATCTATAGTAAATGTTATGCGAAACAAATAAATTCATGTTAAATACAGTACATCAGTATAATAAATGTGATTCGGCTGGCCAAATTCTGCTCGTGTCTTTGTCTGGTGGGCTGGAGGTACGTCCCTACCAAAGGGGGTGTAAGGCACTCATTCCCTCCACTGGCCTGCAGGTCACCCTTGGGCGAGGTGAAGCACCTGCTTAGACCCTCCCCCCCCCCACCCCCCCAGGGATCAGGGACACGTGAAGCCATGGGAACAGGTTGTGGATGGTCGTACGGGCAGCTGGTAAATATCACAAGTCCTGGTTTTGTGACCACTGATGCCAGGCAGACAATCTCTGAAGAGTATCGATGATGGCTGGGGTCACCCATCTTGTAAAGCCCAGGAGGAGGAAATGGCAAACCACTCCTGTAGAAGACTTTGCTAAAAACAATCATATGACATAGTACATGATGATGTTTTATGGTCGTATTCATCAGCCAGGCCTGGATAACAAGAAACTCCCTAGTTACTAACTTGGATGACAAAAATAGTATTTGAGCATCCAACTCAGATCTTTCATCTCACTGACTGCTACATCTTCAGTGCATATAGGTGAAGGAAACATTCACGTTCTCTCCCCTCAATGTTGATGATAGACTGCTTGAAGATGAACACAAATATAATTTGACTATTTGTATCACATAGGAATTTGGAGAAACTAGAAAATAACTTTTATTGAATATAATCAGAAATGTTTTGTTGATGATTTTCATTTGTACTCAGTGTCTGAGGCTTCTCACTCAAGTGTCCAACAATAATCAGCTAGTATTGATGGATTCCAGTTGCCCTGATACCGTTTCTCCATGACCGCAATGTCCTGGTGAAACCTTTCACCGTGCTTGTCACTGACAGCACCAAGATTTGCAGGAAGTCTAAATGGGAATACAGAAAATGAATCTTTAGTGACATGTTGCACTTCATGGTTTTGTATGCTTGAAGCATGTTGTCAACCAGCTGCACGTAGTTTGATGCTCCGTAGTTGCCAAGAAAACTTTCAACAGCATCCTTGAATACCTTCCATGTGATTTTCTCCAGTCCCACTAGAAGCCTATCATTGATGACCTGTTTGATTTGTGGACTAATAAAAATGCATTTCTTAATCGTGGTATCAGTTATTCTGACTTGAATTATGAATTGAAATGACAAATATAGGTGATTTTTAAATAAAAATGTTGGATCGGGAAATTTCATGGTGTGTTTTTGTGATCAGCAGCGTAAACTCCATAGCTACATCCCGAAGTATTCAGGTTTAGTTGTTCAGAGAAATCGTTTAATAACACATCCAAAACCCTAAATGACTCTAAAATTATTTAATGTTAATTCCATTCAGCACATTGGAATGAAAAGCTAAATATACAGGAGCTGAAAATAAAATTAAACTCCTTTGATAAACCCAAAGTAATAAATGTGTGTTTTAAACTGTGCCAGTGACCAGTGTCTCAGTTTTGCTCCTGACAGAGGTTCCCAATTTGTGGTCCATGGACCCCTTGCTTAATGGCATGGTCCATGGCATAAGAAAGGTTGGAAACGCTCATTGTGCAGGATGAACCTGAACCCTGTACTTTGCAGTTATTTGCGAGCACCCAAGCTCCTCTTCATCAGGCTGGGAAACTCGTCGGCATCTTGCACCACCTGAGATCAGACCATGCCTACACAATTGCTTCACCTAAAGGTGGCAGTTTACAGTTCAATGCCTTGTCACACTTGTTTAAGCATTTCAGTTTCCTTTTTCAGGAGTACCCACAAGCTCTATTGTGTCGACTGAAGATTTCGGTGGGCTGGGGAATGTCTGGGCTATATACATGTATATTTGTGTGGTCATATTTTAAAATATATTCTATATGGGCCTATTGTCTTTCTGTGCGAGGGCTGGGCCTCAAGCCGGGTCCGCCTGAGTGTGGGGGGGGGGCGGGTCTGGTGCACTCCACTAGGGTCAGGTGTGGTGCTGACTCCCCCCACCCCGTGTTTGCTCTATTGCGCTCAACTGTGGATTGATGGCACAAGTTTTTGACTCTTTATTGCATGATTGTGAAACCATTTGTGCTTGCCATCTTGTGTGTGACCATTGGTACTGTGTTTTGCACCCTGACCCCAGAGTAATATTGTCTCATTTGGGTATTCATATATGGTTGAATGACAATTAAACTTGACTTGAACCTAAATGAACTGAAATTGAATTGAGTAACTGGTGCTCAGACCAAAAAAGTTGCCAGCTTTAGTCCGGGGCTGGTAAATTTAACCCAATTGCTGTAATGCTGTGTGTAGGCCTCCGTTAGTCTCGATAGACCATGAATTTGCACCTTGGAAAGTTTCCAGGGTGCAAGCCTGGGCAAGGTTTTTTTTTTATGGAAGACCAGCAGTTGCCCCTGCTGCAAGTCTCCACACCTCCAATGTTGTCCAAGGGAAGGGCATTAGGACCCATGCAGCTTGGCACTGGTGTTGTCGCAGAGCAATGTGTTGTTAAGTGCTTTGCTCAAGGACACACACGCAGCCTCAGTCAAGGCTCGAACTAGCGACCTTCAGATCACTAGACGAACGCCTTAACCACTTGGCCACGAGCAATGCTGTAATATTATGGAAACAAAACAAAAACAAGAATTTTAGGGCATAAATTTATGGTGGGGGGTGTCTGAAGGCAATCTGGTATACACTACCTGAGGGACTGGTGAAACCACTTATGTATTTTACACCACTCACCTATCTAGATAGTTCTTAAACCATCACAGAAGGATGAGAACCAAATGCACTTGGTCTGGATGGGATCCTAGCGGCCAGCATGGACACGGTGTTGTGAGGGGCCTGTATCTGTGCTGCATGACACTGAGCTAAAGAGTCACATAGCACAGAGATCCCCGGCTGGAAACCGCTGGTGTATGTTCAAGGTCAATGCCATCCCTAGTCAACAGCCTCATCATCAAAAATAAAAAGGCAAAAGAGTGCCTAAGAGAACCAACACTTTCAGGACATTATTCTCCCAATGTTATGCCTCTTGAACAGATACAAGATATTCAACTATGGAGATGCCATACCTAGCTTGACATATAAAAGAGGAATCGGTAAGTTGACCGGGAATCAGAAAAGCTCTTGATGCCCATGAGGTATTATGGGCTAGATTATTCCTGCAGCTAACTCCATGCAAATCACAAAAAGTGAGGATACAGGAGACATAATAGCCGGAGGGTTCCACTCCTGTTCAAATAATGGAAGCTGAGTCCAAAGCTCCAGCGTAATTGACCAATTAAATCAATTTTTTGAAGTGAAATGGAAGTGGTGAGACCTGTTTCATGGTTTGGGCATACTGTGTACACAAAACCACAATATCTTCTCTTAACAGTCCTCAACAAATGTGGAGGGAACTCAGACATAATGATAAATTTAAAACTTAGAAAAAGAGAGATTTAATAGAAATGCATTCAAATCCTGTCATTCCCTGTCCAACTCCGTTTCCATATCCTCAATTTCCACCGGCTCCTCATCATCGAAGTATCGCTCCTCTTCATCACGATTCACAATGTCAAGGTTGTCAAAATCTGGATTGTCGTCAACAGCACTGAAAGGGGAAGGGGATGGGTCTTAAAATAACAACTTCTATGGAGGTTTTCTAAACAGTATTTATTAAAATGAGTGTCATCTGCCTAGTGCTTTATTTATTTAATGCGATGCAGAGTGGAATAGGCCCTTTGAGCTGTGCTACTCAGCCACCCACCGATTTTAGCCCTAGCCTAATCAGGGGATACTTTGCAATGATCAATTAACCTACAAGCAGAGAATGTACAAACTCCTTTTAGACAGTGGAAGGAATTGAACACCAATCTTTTTATTTATTAAGGGAACAAGCCTTTCCAGTCCAACAAGCTGCACGGTCCAGCAACCCACCGATTTAATCCTAGCCTAATCACAGGACAATTTACAATGACTAATTAATCTACCAGCTGGTACATCTTTGGATTGTGAGAGGAAACCGGAGCACCTGGTGGAAACCCACACGCACACTGGGAGAACCTACAAACTCCTTATGCATAACATTGGGAATTGAATCCAGGCTGCTGGTACCGTAAAGCGTTGTGCTAATTTTATTCCTGTGTGAACCCAGATTACAAATGGGGGAATTAAAACACTTCCATTTATTCTGCAGCTCTCAGAGCTACAGGATTTTGTAAGGTGTTTTGCCACCACCGACGACTATCTGAAATGCAGTCAAGTTGTGGCACAAATTGGTGAAGACAGCAAGCTTCCAGAGCAATGTAATAAGCACTGGTTATTGGCCGAGAGGCTTTTTTTAAAATTTAGAGATACAGTGCAGGTCCTGCCAACCCAGCAAGCCTGTGGCACCCAAATACACCCACGTAACTGACTGACTTACTAGCCCATACATCTTTGGACTGTGGGAGGAAACCAGAGCACCTAGAGGATATCTACACAGTCACAGGGAGAAGGTACAAACTCCTTGTAGACAGTGCTGGGAACTGAACTCCAGTCTTTTTTATTTATTTAGAGATACAGTGTGGAACAGGCCCTCCGGTCCAATGAGCTGAATTGAACCCTGATCTTCCAGCTAACACAGTAACAGTGGGTATTATGCGAACCGCTTTACGAACGTGCTGCTCTACAATTTCCCCTGCTGCCAATTATCATGAAGCTGGAAGTTACATGAAACTTTACAACCTTTTTTTTAAAAATATAAATGTTATGGACCAATACCATTAAAGCAAAGGGTCTGTGGACCCCAGGTTTGTAACCCTGCTTCATAGTTTGCTTGACGTTGTTTTTTAACCTAGTCCCTACAGGTAACTTACTGACTGCATGAGCGTGGCATTGCACATGGCACGTTAAGGGTACTGGTGGCGGTGATCAGTAGGATGGCACTGAGGGACTCAAGGTTGAAGGAGGGTTTGTTGCAGCTCTGAAGCCGGGTCATGGTGCTGTAATAAAGTTACGCTACCGTGCTGCCTCTAATAACGCACTGCTGCTACACTAGGCTGTTCACGGATCCTCTTGGTTAACGGTCGGGGTCAATGGCATAGAAAAGGCTGGAAACCCTGGTTTATTGTTAATTTCTTTCCGGCTTAACAATTAATTACCTGCTTGTATTTTTTTTATAATTATAGGTTGATAGAGTCGTAAGGAAAGCTTTTGGCATGTTGGCTTCCATAATTCAAAGTACTGAGTACAGGGGATGAGATGTTATGTTCAAGTTGAACAACACATTGCTGAGGCCTAATTTTAAGTACCGTGTGCAGTTCTAGTCACAGGAAAGATGCAAATAGGGTTAAAAGATTACATAAAATATTTACCAGGATGTTGCCAGACTGAGGACCTGAGTCATAAGGAAAGATTGAATAGGTTAGGACTTTATTCCTTGGAAGGTAGAAGATTGAGAAGAGATTTGATACAAGTATAAAAATGTGAGGGAAGTATAAATAGGGTAAGTGCAAGCAGGCTTTCTCCACTGAGGTTGGGTGGAACTACAACCTCAGGTCATGTGTTAAGAGTGAAAAGTGAGAAGTTTAAGGGGAACACAAGGGGAAACTTTGTCACTCAGAGGGTGGTGAGTGTGTGGAACGAGCTGCCAGCCCAAGTGGTGCATGCTAGCTTGATTTCAATGTTCAAGGTTGGATAGGTACAAGGATGGTAGGGATATGGAGGGGGCTAAACTCACATGCAGGTCGATGGGAGTAGGCAGTTTATAATGCTAGGCATGGACTAGATGGGCCAAAGTGCCTGCTTCTGTAACTGTACTTTTCTATGACTCTACTTACATACACGTAACTGCTTAATATGTTTCCTAGTGGCCACAGTATGTATATGCAATTGTTCAGTGTGTCCCCTAGTGGTTACATTTTTAGGATTCTGGAAGTTTCTTGTGGTAATGCATTATATGAAAAGGGGCTATCTGATTGGTTAACCCTTATCCACAAATTTAAATGGAATGTTTCTCGTCTACATGCATGTTATATGAGACCTCCTTTGCTTCTCTCTCCCTTCACTTACTAGACTTCTATCACTGTCCGTTTTTCCCATTTCTTTGTTCTAACAGTGTTTAATAAAATCATTGTGAAGAAACAAGCTTGTGGCTCTTTCCTGACTTCTGAAAGAACCTTGGATTAAAAAAAACATCAGAATCCAATGACATGCTACAACTCTCAACAGTGATCATGGGAAAGACACAGCCATGATTTAACTTCTCATCTGATAGACGACATTTCTGAGAGAGCAGCATTGTACTGGGGTGTCAGCCTCAAGCTTCTGATTCAGAACCATTAATCTGCGACCAACTGAGCCACGGCTGAGAGAGTCTCACGTCTCCGAAACACCACAAGTTACAAATTTGCATTGGAAGCGAAACAATATGCTGTTTTTTTTTTCGGTTAATCTAATAGATTACTTTCAAGGATGTGAAAACTGGCAAGCATTTATTTTCACATGTATCAAAATGCACAGAGATAATGGACTACAGTGTTCTTTTTTTCCGTTTGAAATAAAAGTTAGGGGCAAACCTCCAAAGCAGGATATCATTTCGTAGGATAGCAGACAGAGTGAAGATGACAACGACTTTTCTTTAGGGACTTTTCCCAGGGGAAGCAACAAGATGCCACACAGCCAGTCGCTGGATTCCAATGTTTACAATCCAAGGTTCTTTTGGAAGTCAGGAAAGAAGCACAAAACTTGTTGCTTCCCTGTCATTTTATTAGGCGTTAATAGGACAAATAAAATTGAAAGATGGACAGTGATAGGGGTCTCACAATCATGAGGAAATCTGCAGATGCTAGAAATCCAAGCAACACACACAAAATGCTGGAGGAACTCCGCAGGCCAGGCAGCATCATGGAAAAGAGTAAACAGTTGACGTTTTGGGCCGAGACCCTTCATCAGGACTGATAGTGGTCTAGTAAGTGAAGGCAGACAGAAATAAAGAATGACAGAGCCTCGTAGTCAACCCTTCTCATGTGACATACACGTAGATTAAAAAAACATTCCATTTAAATTTGTAGATGAGAGTTAAACCAATCAATTAATTTCTTCCTGAAATGCATCCACTGTTGCAACTGAGGAAATAATGTGGCCAATTTATAAGCAGCAAGCTTGCAAAAACAGTGCAATAACAGCTGCAACATACTTTAGTTTAATAATCATCAAAACAATGAGATGGTAACTTTTAATCCAACTATTGCTATCACTATCTTATGCTTTTCTAACAAAGCAGCACTCGTTCATGGTACCATGACTGCCAGAGATATTGATGCATTTGCAAAGAGGGCACACCAGTGGCTGTATTTCCTTCAAGATACTAGAAGAACTCAGCAAGTCATTCAGTGTCTATGGAGAGGAATAAAGAGTTGAAGCTTTGGACTGAGACCCATCATCAGGTCCTGTGTGTATTGCTCTAGATTTCTAACATCTGCAGAATCTCTTGAGGCTATTATTTCATGAAGGGTTTGAGGAAATTTGCTATGGCACCAAAGACTCTAGCAAATTTCTACAGATGCACCGTGGAGAGCGTTCTCTCAGGCTGCATCACTGTCTGGTATGGAGGCTCCAATGCACAGGATTGGAAAAAGCTGCCGAGGGCTGTAACTCACCCAGCTCCACCATGGGCACCAGTCTCCCCACCACTGAGTACATCTTCAAAAGGTGATGCCTCAAAAAGGTAGCATCCATAATTATAGGCCCCCACTGCTCAGGACATGCCCTCTTCTTATTACCACCATCAAGAAGGAGGTACAGGAGCCTGAAGACATGCTGAATATTTAAGGAAAAGTTTATTCCTCACTGCCATCAGATTTCTGAACAGACAATAAACCACAAGCTTGACCTCACTATCTTTGCTCTTTTGCACTGCTTATTTATTGTTTATATACACTCTGTGGCCACTTTATTAGGTGCAGGAGTGGGGCCTGGTGTGGTCTTTTGCTGCTGTAGCCTACCCTCTTCAGGGTTCGACGTGTTGTATGTTCAGAGATGCTTTTCTGCACACCACTGTTATACACGCGTGGTTATTTGAGTTACTGTTGCCTTCCTGTCAGCTTGAACCAGTCTGACCTCTCTTAGTAACAGAACTGCCACTCACTAGATGCTTTTTGTTTCTTGCACCATTCTCTGTAAACTCTAGAGCTTGCTGTGTGTGGAAATCCCAGGACATCAGCAGTTTGAGATACTCAGACCACCCCATCTGGCACCAAAAATCATTCAATGGTCAAAGTCACTTAGATTCCATTTCTTCCCTATTCTGATGTTTGGTCTGAACAACAACTGAACCTCTTGGCCATGACTGCATGCTTTTATATATTGAGTTGCTGCCACATGATTGGCTGATAAATATTTGCAAATGTACCTAACAAAGTGGCCACTGAGTGTATGTACTGCACTTTTCTGCTGCTGCAAATCAACAAATTTCACGTGTAATTGATAATAAACCTGGTCCTGATGCCACAGATGAAAGAGACGGAAGCCCTTAGCTGAAAAGGTGTTCAAGATAATGATTTGAAATGCAGGGAAAGAACAGTGACACAAAGTGTTGCAGTGCCATGTTGCACAGGAAGCAACCTAACAGGTGATTCTTAGGACCCAGAGGGGGAATGATCAGAGAAGACTGATGTCAACAGAAAGTGGCCATAGATATAGGAGCAGAATTAGGCCATTTGGCCCATCAAATCTGCTCCGTGATTTCATCATGACTGATCCAATTTTCCTCTCAGCCCCAATCTCCTGCCTTCTCCCCGTATCCCTTTATGCCTTGGCCAATGAAGAATCTATCAACCCCTGCCTTAAATATACATAAAGACAGATTCCAGAGCTGTCTGTGGCAAAGAATTCCACATATTCACCACTCTCTGGCTAAAGCAATTCCTCCTCATCTCCATACCAAAAGGCTGCCCCTCTATTCTGAGGCTGCATCCTCTGGTCCTAGACTCTCCCACCAGAGGAAACATCCTCTCTATGCCCACTCTATCAAGACCTTTCACCATGTGAAATGTTTCAATTAGGCTCCCCCTCCACCCCCCTGCCATTCTTCTGAATTCTAGTGAATACAGGCCCAGAGCCATCAAATGCTCTTCATACGACAAGCCATTCAATCTTGGAATCATTTTTGTAAACCTCCTTTGAACTCTCAAAGTTCTTTGAAAGCACAACCTTTCTAAGGAGCCCAGAACCGCTCTGTGAGGCCTCAACAGTGCTTTAAAAAGTCTCAACATTATATCCTTGTTTTATATTTGAGTGCTCTTGAAATGAATGCTAACATCACATTTGCCTTCCTCACCACAGACTCAACCTGCAAATTAACCTTTTGGGAATCCTGTATGAGGACTCCCATGTGCCTTTGCAACTCAGATTTTTGAACCTTTTCTTCATTTAGAAGATAGTCTACGCTTTTATTTCTTTTACCAAAGCGACAAGAAGTATTATGCAAGATCTAAACTGGAGAGCTTGACAGAAAACTCTCTGGATGGAGAATAGGCACTTAGATTAACAACAGGGAAGTTACACTAACTAGTTCAGATTTCCCAATAGCAGAGATAGTCATAATGGGCCAAACAGCCTCCCTCTGTGCTGAATGCATGAAGGTAAATGAAAATTACCTGTAATCAAAGTCTCCATCTTCTCCGTCGAGGAAGCGCTGATGCATACGGCTCACGAATTCTTCCCTCAGCATGATCTTCTCGTCGTCACTGGGCACCCACTCCGCAGCTTTGGACATGGGTCCGTCCTCTGTATAGAGAGGGGAGTGTTGGCGCAAGATAGACAACATAAAAATCAGCCTGAAGAAATTCAACATGACATCGAGAAACTGGGACGACATTGCACCGAGTAGATACACCTGGAGGAAATCTGTTCAAGGGGGAGCTGTGCCGCATGAGAATGACTTTGGCTCTGCCACAGAGAGTAAGCAACAGCTGTGAAAGGAGAGGCTGAGTAACCAAAGGACCCAACCACTAACCACAGCCGCCCACACTGCACTACAATATGTGATTCAAGGTTCAACATTGCTTAATATCACTTGCAGTACGTAAGTGTAAAGGAGAGCAAAATAGTCGTTGCTCCAGGACCGATACAGCACTAAAAACACCCAATAAGATAAAAAACACAGTAATAAAATAATGCTATAAATACACAAGATAGCTTATATACATGGATTGTTCATTCAGTATATGCTGTGTTGTATGACGTGGGTGATCATGGTCTTTCAAAGACCATGATTGTTCTTGGCAAATTTTTCTACAGAAGTGATTTTGCAATCGCCTACTTCTGGGCAGTGTCTTTACACTGGACAATAAAGATTATGCTTCCTGAAAACTTTTGGGTGTATCTTATGAATTTAGGGTGACCCCAGGCATTATCAATACTCTTCAGAGATTGTCAGTGGTCACATAACCACGACATGTGATACGCATCATCCACCACCTGCTCCCATGGTTTCACATGACCCTGATCTGTGTGTGGGGGGGGGGGGGGGCACTAAGCAGGTGTTACACCTTGCCCAAGGGTGACCTGCAGGCTAGCGGAGGAAGGAGCATCTTACACTTCCTTGGGCAGAGACATATCTCCAACCCATCACCCAACATCCACCAGGACCAGGAAGCCAAATGGTCATTGGGCCCATATATGGTACTGTAAGTGGAGAGAAAATTCAAAAATCTGATGTGCAAAAAATCCTCGTGCAAGATTCCCTAAAGGTTAATTTGCAGGTTGAGTCTGTGGTGAGGAAGGCAAATGAAGTGTTAGCATTCATTCTGAGAGGACTAGAGTATAAAAGCAAGGATGTAGTGTTGAGGCTTTATAAGGTGCTGGTGAGGCCTCACTTGGAGTATTGAGAGCATCTTGGACCCTTATCTAAGAAAGATATGTTGACAGTGGAGAGAGTTTTCAAAGGAGGAAAACAATTCCAAGATTGAAAGGCTTATCATATGAGGAGCATTTGATGGCTCTGGGACTACACTCACTGGAATTCAGAAGAATTAAGGGGGAATCTCTTTGAACCCTATCGAATGTTGAAAGGCCTCAAGTGAATGTGGAGGGGACAGTTCCTATGGTGGGGGAGTCTAAGATTAGAGTACACAGCCTCAGAATAGAGATTTGGAACAGAGATGAGGAATTTCTTTATCTAGAGAGTGGTGAGTCTGTGGAATTGGTTGCCATAGGCAGCTGTGGAGGCCAGGTTATCGAGTATATTTTCAGGCAGAGGTTGATAGATTCTTGATTGGTCTGGGCATGAAGGGCTACCAGGAGAAGGAAGGAAATTGGGGCTGAGAGGGAAAATGGATCAGCCATGATGAAATAGCAGAGCAGACTTGATGGACAAAATGGCCTAATTCTGTTGCTAGCAATACATACAAAATGCTGGAGGAACTCACCAGGCCAAGCAGCGTCTACAGAAAAAAAGTACAGTTAACGTTTTGGGCTGAGACCCTTCAGCAGGGCTGGAGTAAAAAAGATGAGTAGATTTTAGTGGGGGAAGGGGAGAGAGAAATGCAAGGTGACAGGTGAAACTGGGAGGGGGAGGGATGAAGTAAGTAAGTAGCTGGGAAGTTGATTGGTGAAAGAGATACAGGGCTGGAGCAGGGGGAGTCTGATAGGTGAGGATAGAAGGCCTTGGAAGATAGAAAGGGAGGGGGCGGAGCACCAGAGGGATGCAAAGGGCAGGCAAGGAAATAAGGTGAGAGAGGGAAAAGGGGATGGGGACTGGTGAAGGAGAGGACAGGTCCCCCCCTTCAGTCCCTCGCGGGGAGAGTGGTGGGGTAGAGGTAGACGCATGAATGTCATTTAAAATCATTAGATAGGAGTATAATTAGGCCACTTGGCCCATCGAGTCTGTTATCAGAATCAGGTTTAATATCACCAGCACATCATGAAATTCATTGACTTTGCAGCAGCAGTATGATGCAATGCATAATAATAGAAGAAACTGAATTAAAGTATATACGTATTAAATAGTTAAATAAGTGCAAAAAATATAAATAAAAAAGTAGTGAGGCAATGTTTATGGGTTCGATGTCCAATCAGAAATCTGATGGCAGAGGGGAAGAAGCTGTTCCTGAATCATTGAGTGTGTGTCTTCAGGCTCCTGTATGGTAGCAATGAGAAGATGGCATGACCTGGATGATGGGGCTCCCTAATGATGGATGCCCCCATTTTGAAGCATCGCTCCTTGAAGATGTCCTGGCAACCATGGAGGCTAGTACCCATGATGAAGCTGACCAAGGCCATTTGGCCCATCAAGTCTTATGTAGGCCCAAAGATTTAAAAAAAGGAGGGCCATGTAGGAGGGAAGGATTAGAGGTGGGAATGGGTGGACAAACTCCCACTACCTATTAAATGCTCCCAATGGCATGCATCTCAAATAGCCCCTGACAACCAAGTCCAGCTCCTGGCCTCCATCTGTGGCTTAGCCACTAAGCCTGACGGAACCATTTCTACTGACAGGAGAAGGGGCAAAAGCTGTTCACTGACACCTTAAAACCAGTCACCAGGTAGATGGGGCTGAAAAGCTGTGGTTGGCAGCTCACCCAGAGAAGGGAAACTCATATTTCACACCTCCGCTGCCTTGTAGCTCTACCACTCATGAGGAAGGCTTCAGGAGTAAACCCAGAGGGAAAAATCTGGAGCTGGATTCCCTAAGTGAGTCTTACGTTGAGCTCAATTGTTGACTGGCAACTCCCGTGACACTGCTGATGCCAAACTCTGTCGGTTTCATCAGCTGCGTGGAGAGGGGCAGCTTGCTACGTGGGCAACAGTTTGCTCTCCATATCGTACTGCCCTGGCTTGTGGATCACGTAGACAGCAAGGATGTAATTGACTTTAAACTTTGAAATAGTGATACTAGGAAAACATAATCCAAGCTACGTCTTCAATAAGAAAGGTTTAGAGTAATACCAACATTACAACTATTTGAGGCACCACAGTGGCAGAGTAGTTAGCACAACCCTATTACAAATCAGGGAGATTTACAGTTCCGAGATCAATGTGGGTTTCCTCTGAGTTCTCCGGTTTCCTCCCACATTCCAAAGACTTATATTAATTGGCTACATGGGTGTAATTGGGCACTGCGGGCTCATTGGCTTGGAATGGCCTGTATCATACTGAAACACTAAAGATTATTATCAAAGTATGTACACAGTGTACAACTGAGATTCATTTTCTCCAGATATCCATGAAACCAGGAAAACCACGGAGTTACAGGCCCTTCGGCCCACAATCTTGTGCCAACCCTCAAACGTTGCCTCCCATATAATCCCCCACCTTAAATTCCTCCATATACCTGTCTAGTAGTCTCTTAAACTTCACTAGTGTATCTGCTTCCACCACTGACTCAGGCAGTGCATTCCACGCACCAACCGCTCTCTGAGTGAAAAATCTTCCTCTAATATCCCCCTTGAACTTCCCTCCCCTTAACTTAAAGCCATGTCCTCTTCTACTGAGCAGTGGTGCCCTGGGGAAGAGGCGCTGGCTGTCCACTGTCTATTCCTCTTAATATCTTGTACACCTCTATCATGTCTCCTCTCATCCTCCTTCTCTTCAAAGAGTAAAGCCATAGCTCCCTTAATCTCTGATCATAATGCATTCTCTCTAAACCAGGCAGCATCCTGGTAAATCTCCTCTGTAGCCTTTCCAATGCTTCCACAACGTTCAAAGAAAAACATTAACCCCAACCACACATTAAAAACAAACTTGCAAATGGCAATATAATTATCAAAACCCCCATGTGAAAAAAATCAAGCAAATGGAAACAAGAACATCAAACCCCAAACCCTTCCCCCACATAAAAAATACTAATAAATCATGCCAAATGGCAACAAGAATGGGCAAAAACACAGAATATATAAGCAGAGAACTCAAATATAAAAGATGTCCACTGTTCTTTCATTTCAGCTTTCAGCTTCTGAGGTGTTCTGTATCCCACCATCCCATCACTACTATTCCCTCCCCATCCTCACACATCCCCCTTGTGTTTAAATCTCCTACAGATAGTGTGGGGTAATGTAGCAGTAAGCCGTTGCTATTGCAGCTCGGAGCATTGGATTTCCGAGTTCAATTCCAGAGCCCTCTGTAAGCAAGTTTTCCGTGTGCACGTGGGTTTCCTCCGGATGCTCGGGTTTCCTTCCACAGTCCAGTGATGTACCGGTTAGTAGGTTAATTGGCCATTGTGAATTAGGCTGGGGTTGAATAGGTGGGTGGCTGTGCCATGTGCTTATTGGGCCGGAAGGGCCTGTTCCATGCCATATCTGAAAGAGTCATTGTCATAGAAAAGTACAGCACAGAAACAGGCCTTTTGGCCCATCTAGTCCATACCAAACAATTTAAACTGTCTACTCCCATTGACCTGCACCAGGACCATAACCTCCATATCCCCACTATCCATGTACCTATCCAAACTTCTCTTAAACATTGAAATCGAGCTCACATGCACCACTTGTGCTGGCAGCTCGTTCCACACTCTCACCACCCTCTGAGTGAAGACATTTCCCTTAAACTTTTCACCTTTCACCCTTAACCCATGACCTCTGGTTGCAGACCCACCCAAACTCAGTGGAAAAAGCCTGCTTGCATTTACCCTATCTATACCCCTCAGTTGTGTATACTTCTATCAAATTTCCTCTCAATCTTCTAGGTTCCAAAGAATAAAGTTAGGACTTTAGGACCTATTTAATCTTCCCTTATAACTCTGGTCCTTCAGTCTGGCAACATTCTTGTCTATTTTCTCTGTAATCTTTCAACCTTATTTACTCATTTCCTGCAGGTAGGTGACCAAAACTGCAAATTTCGTATCTCTGAATAAATAAATAGGAGGTAACATTTAGGGTTTATTGAATCATTTCCCTCAAAGAAAATTTAAGCTCCGAAAATTTTAAAAAGGCACCTTCCTCCTCGTCTTCCTCTTCCTCCTCCTCCTCCTCCTCCTCACAGGCATCCTCCCTTTCCTGCTGCCACTGTAACCGCTCCTGCACGATCTTTTCCTGATAAGTGTTCATCAGCAGGTCTGACAGGCTCATCGAACCGCTCAGGTTCCTGCTGTTCTGTGCCAGCAGTTCTTCATCTGTCATGTACTGCCTGATGTACTGTTCGTACAGCAGGGGGTCTCGCGTTCGCATCTGCTCGTCGCTGAAGTACTCCCCATCTGTAGGGTAAAGACAGACGAATGTTATTACAGCAACCTCAGAAAAGTCCCAGCCGACACTTCTAATGCACTGCAGAGCAAGATTCCTTTCCTTGTGCAAAGAACCTCTTCTGTATCTGCAGAAAATGGTATTTCCCAGAGGCCAAACATTTTAATATCCATCCCCATCCCCATTTTGAAATGTCAGTCCACAGCCTCCTCTTCTGCCACGATGAGGCCAACCTCAGGGTGGAGGAGCAACTCCTCATATTCTGTCTGGGTAGCCTCCAACCTGCAGGCCTGAATATCGATTTCTCCTTCCGATACTTCTATTCCTCACTCTGGCCTCTTAGCTCTTCTCCTCACCTGCCTATCATCTCTCTCTGGTTCAACTCCTCATATCCTTTCTTCCATGGTCCACTGTCTTCTCTTATCAGATTCCTTCAAATCCACCCATCACCTCCCGGCTTCTTACTTCATTCCTTCTCCCCCATCCAGCTGACTTCACCCATCAGCTTCTAGCTTGTCCTCCTCCTCTCACCCACCTTTTTATTCTGGCATTTCCCCCCTTTCCTTTCCAGTCCTAAAGAAAGCTCTCAGCCCAAAGTATCAACTATTGATTCATTTCCATAGACACTGTCCGACCTGCTGAGTTCCTCCAGCATTTTGTGTGTGTTACTCTGACCATAGACACTGTCTGACCTGCTGAGTTCCTCCAGCATTTTGTGTGTGTTACTCTGCCCATAGACACTGTCCGACCTGCTGAGTTCCTCCAGCATTTTGTGTGTGTTACTCTGACCATAGACACTGTCTGACCTGCTGAGTTCCTCCAGCATTTTGTGTGTGTTACTCTGTCCTTAGACACTGTCTGACCTGCTGAGTATCTCCAGCATTGTGTGTGTGTTACTCTGTCCATAGACACTGTCTGACCTGCTGAGTTCCTCCAGCATTTTGTGTGTGTTACTCTGTCCACAGACACTGTCTGACCTGCTGTGTTCCCCCGGCAATTTGTGTGTGTTACTCTGTCCATAGACACTGTCTGACCTGCTGAGTTCCTCCAGCATTTTGTGTGTGTTACTCTGCCCATAGACACTGTCTGACCTGCTGAGTTCCTCCAGCATTTTGTGTGTGTTACTCTGACCATAGACACTGTCTGACCTGCTGAGTTCCTCCAGCATTTTGTGTGTGTTACTCTGTCCATAGACACTGTCTGACCTGCTGAGTTCCTCCAGCATTTTGTGTGTGTTACTCTGTCCATAGACACTGTCTGACCTGCTGAGTTCCTCCAGCATTTTGTGTGTTGTTCTGGATTTCCAGCATCTGCAGCATCCATAAGACCATAAGATAAAAGAGCCGAATTAGGACATTTGGGCGATCGAGTCTTCTCCACCATTTCATCATTTTCCCCCTCAGCCCCGAACTCCTGCTTTCTTACCGTATCCCTTTCTGCCCTGACCAATCAAGAATCTATCAACCTCTGCCTTACGTATACCAATGATCTGGCCTCTACAGTTGCCTGTGGCAACGAGTTCCCCAGATTCACCACTCTCTGGCTGAAGAAATTCCTCACCTCCGTTCTAAATGGACATCCCTCAATTCTGAGGCTGTGTCCCCTGGTCTTAGAACCCCACCCCCCCCACCATTGGAAAGATCCTCTCCACATCCACTCTATTTCGGCCTAGCAACATTCGATAAATCTCAATGAGGTCACCCCTATTCTTCTGAAGTCCCTTGTGAAGAACTTTGTAGAAAGATTAGGGAAATAATCTTTATCCTGATTGGTGGGATATAAGGGCAAGATTCTACAAGTCATAATAGTGGGAGAGGGAATCTGTGCAGAACACTGAGGAGCTTTGCAGTAAAGGTTAATTGAGAGCTAGTTTTAATACACAAATAAAGGGTTAAAAGGGAGAAAAAACGTGGCTCTAGAGCAGAGGATTCACATTTTTTATGCCATGTACCAATACCATTAAGCAAGGGGTCCGTGGACCCCAGGCTGGGAATCCCTGCTCAAGACAGAAAGCAGGATGGGTATTCAGATTTATTTTGCAGGTGTGGTCTGACTCGTGGAGTTCTGCAGCGATCTATGCTGGGATCGCTACTGTTTGCGATGTATATAACTGACCTGGATGAGAATGTGGATGGGTGGGCTAGTAAGTTTGCAGATTGGCGGTGTTGTGGATAGCATAGAAGACAAGCAGAATATAGATCAGCTGCAGATACGGGCGGAGAAATGGCAGATTGAGTTTAACCCGAACAAATGTGAAGTGTTGCTTCTTGGTAGGTCAAATGTGAAGAGACAGTACACCGTCAAGTCAAAAACTTAACAGTGTTGGTGAACAGACTCGTAGCTCCCTGTAAGCAGCTACATGGTGCTTAAGGCGGCATTTGGCAAGCCTGCCTTTATTGCATTTTAAGAGTCAGGAAGTTATGTTGCAGTTTTATAAAAACCAATTAGGCCACATCTGGAGTATTGAACACAATTCTGGTCACCCCACTGTAGAAAGGATAGCGAGGGCTTGGAGAGGGTACAGAAGAGGTTTACCAGGACGCTGCCTGGTTCAGAGGGCATGTGCTGTAATGAGAGGCTGGACAAACTTGGGTTGTTTTCTCTGGAGTGGCAGAGGCTGAGGGGAGATCTGATAGAGGCATATGAGATTATGAAAGGCATAGATAGAGTAGACGGGGAGTATTGTTTCCCAGGGTTGTAATACCTAATTCCAGAGGGCATGCTTTGAAGGTGAGGAAGGGCAGTTTCAAACGACATGAGAGGGACAAGTTGTTGTGTTTTTTTTACAAACACAGCGTGGCTGGAATGCACTAAGGTGGTGATAGAGGCAGATACATTAAAGACTTTCACGAGATGTTCAGATAGGCACATGAACGTGAGGGAAACGGAAGGATATGGACATTGTGTAGGCAGAAGGGATCAGTTGGCCATTTGATTATTTATTTAATTGCTTCGGCACAACATTGTGGGCCAAAGGGGCAGTTCCTGTGCTAGACTGATGCACGTTTAATGAACATCGAAACATGCAACAAAATGCACTGTTTAAGATAACAACCAACACACCCAAAGATGTAATGGAGGCAACCCCCAAGTATCACCACATATTCCAGTTCCAACATAACATACACGGCAGAACAACACAGAAACAGAGATGCAACACAAAATGGGCTGGATACTGTAATTCATTAATATTCGGGCATATAATGTGTTCATCACTGGGAAGGTCAACGTTTACAGCCCATTCCCATTCACCAATGAGATGCTGGTAGCAGAGCTTTGTAAAGCACTGCAAATTTTCTGATGAAAGACACCTACAATATATTAGGATGGGAATTTTTGGATTCAGACTTGGCAAGATGAAGGAACACTGAGATTAAGGAGATTAAAGATCAAGCTTGGTCACATGGACATTGAAACATAGTGAAATGTGTTGTTTGTGTCAATGACCAACACAGTCTGAGGAAGTGCTGGGCCATCTTTGCTTCCAATGCCAATATAGCATACCCACAACATACTAACCTAATATGTACGCCTTCCCCCCCCCCCCCCCATCCCCTGAATATTGAAGGAAAATGTGGTCAATTTCTAGATCCTGAGGGTCAATAAATCTGAGGATCTGTCCTGGACCCAGCATATCAATGCAGCTACAGAAAAGGCACGACAACAGATACATTTCATTAGGAGTTTGAGGAGATTTGGTATGTCACCAAAGACACTTGCAAACTTCCTCAGAGGTACTGTGGAGACAGTACCTCTCAACATCACCGCCTGGTACAGGTGGGGGTTGGGCTACTGCTCAGGATCGAAGTCAGCCGCAGGGAGTTGTAAACTTCGTCAGCTCCATCACGGAACTAACCCCCGTGGTACCCAGAACATCTTCAAGGAGCGATGCCTCAAAAAGGTGGCATCCGTCATTAAAGACCCCCATCACCCAGGTCGTGCTTTGTTATCAGGAACGAGGTACAGGAGCCTGAAACACTCACTCAACGATCCAGGAACAGCTTCTTCCTCTCTGCCATCAAATTCCTGAATGGACATTGAACCCATGAATGCTATCTCACTACTTTCTTTTTTAAAACATATACGTATAAAACAGTTTTTTAATGTATATGATACACCACAAAGCAAGTTGGCGGTCTCAAAACTTAATACCATATACTACCCTGAGATATATTTCCTTACAGGCATTCACAGAAGAAAGCACGGCAACGCCTCTACTTAGGAGTTTGCAACGATTGAGCATGACATCTAAAAGTTTGACAAACTTCTACAGATAAGTGGTGAAGAGTATATAGACTGGCTACATCATAGACTAACTGGAAACACCAATGCTCGTGAACAGAGAATCCTACAAAAAAAAAATAGCAGATATGGCCCAGTACAATACAGGTAAAGCCCTCCCAACCATTGAACGTATCTACATGAAACACTGTCGCTTGAAAGCAGCATCATGAGAGACTCCCCATCACCCAGGACATGCTCTTTTCTCACTGCTGCCAGGAAGGTGTTACAGGAGCTTCAGGATTCACACCATCAGGATCAGGAACAGTTATTACCCTCCAGCCATTAGGCTCCCGAACCAAAGGGGATAACTTCACTTGCCCCATCTCTGAATTGTTCCCACAACCAATGGACTCATTTTCAAGGACTCTTCATCTCATGTTCTCAATATTTATTCCTTATTTATTATTATTATTACATTGTTTTTGTATTTGCACAGTTTGTTGTCTTCTGCACTCTGGTTCAAGGTCCTAGTTGGCTCTTTCATTGATTCTGTTATAGTTACTATTCTATAAATTTACTGTGTACGCCCATAAGAAAATGAAGCACAGAGTTGTATATGGTTATCCACACCGGTTCAGGAGCTTGATGGTTGTGGGGTAATAACTGTTCCCGAACCTGGTGGTGTGGGACCTGAGGCTCATTGTGGTGAGTGAAGTTATCCACACTGGTTCCGGAGCCTGATGGTTGTGGGGTAATAACTGTTCCTGAACCTGGTGGTGTGGGACCTGAGGCTCATTGTGGTAAGTAAAGTTATCCACACTGGTTCAGGAGCCTGATGGTTGTGGGGTAATAACTGTTCCTGAACCTGGTGGTGTGGGACCTGAGGCTCATTGTGGTGAGTGAAGTTATCCACACTGGTTCAGGAGCCTGATGGTTGTGGGGTAATAACTGTTCCTGAACCTGGTGGTGTGGGACCTGAGGCTTCCTGTACCTCTTGCCTGATGGCAGCAAGAAGAGAGCATGGCCTAGTGATCACCAAAATCATCCTAGATTACTTGACATCCTTACATTGTAGCTCTGAGTGCTGGACCTCATATTTCATGGTGGGATGATGTCATCATCATCGTCATATACCCTGTTGTAGGACATGGGTTTTCCATCTGTCTTTTCATCTTTTCTCAATTCATGACAGTAACTGTTCCTGGCAAATTTTTCTGCAGAAGTGGTTTGCCACTGCCTTCTGAGCAGTGTGTGACTCAAGCCATTACCAAAACTCTTCAATGATTGTCTGCCTGGTGTCAGTGGTCACATAACCAGGACTTGTGATACACACCAGCTGCTCACATGGTTTCACCTGACCCTGGGGGGGGGGGGAGCCTAATCAGGTGCTTCGCTTGCCCAAGAGTGACCTGCAGGCTAGCGGAGGGAAGGAGCGCCTTACACCTCATTTGGAAGGGACGCCTCCTTCCCTCACCCATTGCTATCATGTAGCAGAATGTAAAGAACAGAGAAGATAGAACATAGGCCCTTCAGCCCATAATGTATGTACTGAACAGAATGCTGAATTATCTTCTGCCTGCATACTATCCATCTCCATTTGTGTGTCTTTCTAAAAGCCTCTTAAACACCACTTTCGTATCTGCTCACCGCACCACCCCGGCACCTGTTCCAGGGATCTAACATGCTCTAGGTAAAATGAACACTGAGGGTCATAGGGAAGTACAGCACAGAAACAGGCCCTTCGGTCCATCTAGTCTGCGCTGAAGCATTTAAATGCCCTACTCCCAGCAACCTCCACCCGGACCACAATAAACCTACCATCCATGTAAAAGTAACTACACTTACCTGCTCTATCATTAAAATGTTCCTACAACAAATGACTCTTTATCTCATTATCTCATGTTCTTGCTATTTATTTATAATTGTATTTGCAGAGTTTGGTAGATCATCCATTGATCCTGTTACAGTTAGTAATCTATTGATTTGCTGATTAAGGAAATGAATCTCAGGGTGTACGTGGTGACAAACATGTGCTCTGATAATAAAATTTACTTTCAACTTTGTCTCGAGTCTCAAGTGTAAAAGTTTTTATTAGATTGCTTTTATTAAGTAGACTTTTTCCATTTTAGTTTGAACTTGAATTCGTGTCCACCACCTGCACTGGCAGCTCGTTCCACACTCTCAGCCTCCTCTGAGTGAAGAAGTTTCCCCTCACATTCCCCTTAAACTTTTCACCTTTAACCCATGACCTCTAGTTGTATTCTCACCCAAACTCAGTGGAAAAAGCTTGTTTGCATTTACCCTCCCTATACCACTCATAATTTTGTATGCCTCCATCAAATCTCCCCTCAATCTTTGACAAAGTCCTAATCTATTCAACCTTTCCTTATATCTCTGACCCTCCAGACCCAGCAACAGCCTTGTAGATTTTCTCTGTACTCTTTCAACCTTATTTACGTCTTTCCAGTGTGTAGGTGACCAAACTACACATAATACTCCAAATTAGGCCTCACCAACTTCTTACAGAACTTCAATATTACATCACAAACTTGCCCCTCACATCTTCTTTAAACTTTCTCCATCTCATCTTAAATGGGTGTCCAACTTCCCTTTAGATCTGGAGGCAACTCGATGTGACAGAACTGAGGCAAGGCAGCGGGCTCATCGCAGACAGCGAGGAAGACGCGAGGTTCAATCAATCCAAGCGCCTAATCTCAGAAAGGGTGGATCAAGGCACGAGCTCCAGCTCCGAGCACATCGAAGCAACTGAACCTGATGCTTGGATGACTATTTAAGCACTGGGCTGAACCGGAGAAGTCAAATTCAGGCTCCAGTGCATATCGGAGCATCTGAATCCAATGTTCGGACGATGTTTTAGTCGCCAGGCCAGATTGAAAAGGTCAGGGTGTTGGGGCCCGACTGGCTCAGCATGTTGCTCTGCACTGCACCCTGCAAGGACTCTCTTTGTGAACTTTAGAATGCTATTTGCTTGTTTATTGTTCGCATGATTTGTTTTTCTTTTCCTTTGCACATTGGGCGTTCGGCAGTCTTTTTTTTCCTTCAGTGGGTTTGTTTCATGGCTGCCTTTCAGGAGACAAATCTCAAGGTTGCGTAATATACAATACACATACTTTGATAATAAATGTCCTTTGTACTGTCTAATAATTTACGTCATAAACAGATCTGCAGATGCTGGAAATCCGAGCAACACATACAGAATGCTGAAGGAACTCTGCAGGTCAGACAGTGTCTATGGTCAGAGTAACACACACAAAATGCTGGAGGAACTCAGCAGGTCAGGCAGTGTCTATGGACAGAGTAACACACACAAAATGCTGGAGGAACTCAGCAGGTCAGACAGTGTCTATGGACAGAGTGACACACACAAAATGCCGGAGGAACTCAGCAGGTCAGGCAGTGTCTATGGTCAGAGTAACACACACAAAATGCTGGAGGAACTCAACAGGTCAGACAGTGTCTATGGTCAGAGTAACACACACAAAATGCTGGAGGAACTCAGCAGGTCAGACAGTGTCTATGGACAGAGTGACACACACAAAATGCCGGAGGAACTCAGCAGGTCAGGCAGTGTCTATGGACAGAGTGACACACACAAAATGCCGGAGGAACTCAGCAGGTCAGACAGTGTCTATGGACAGAGTGACACACACAAAATGCCGGAGGAACTCAGCAGGTCAGGCAGTGTCTATGGTCAGAGTAACACACACAAAATGCTGGAGGAACTCAGCAGGTCAGACAGTGTCTATGGACAGAGTGACACACACAAAATGCCGGAGGAACTCAGCAGGTCAGGCAGTGTCTATGGACAGAGTGACACACACAAAATGCCGGAGGAACTCAGCAGGTCAGACAGTGTCTATGGACAGAGTGACACACACAAAATGCCGGAGGAACTCAGCAGGTCAGGCAGTGTCTATGGTCAGAGTAACACACACAAAATGCTGGAGGAACTCAACAGGTCAGACAGTGTCTATGGTCAGAGTAACACACACAAAATGCTGGAGGAACTCAGCAGGTCAGACAGTGTCTATGGTTAGAGTAACACACACAAAAAAAAGCTGGAGGAACTCAGCAGGCCAGACAGTGTCTATGGAAAAGAGCACAGTCTTCGTTTCAGCCCGAAACGTTATCTGTACTTTTTTCCATAGATGCTGCCTGGCCTGTTGAGTTCCTCCTGCATTTTGTGTGTTAATAATTTATATTTCTGCTCTGAGGGAAAAAAAGAATCTGACTGTCTGGGTGAGCAAATAAACAAATCTGATGCAGAGACAAAAGCAAAACACTGCAGCTGCTGGAAATCAGCAATTGAATAAAAACAAAGTTGCTGGAATTAGCAGGTCAGGCAGAAAGAGGAATAAAGAGTTAACATTTCAAATCGCTGACTTTTACACCAGAACTGGATAAAATTGGTGATAGAATAAATGTTAAATTACAAAGGAAAGGAGGGGAAGGGGCAAAGAGATCAGTTAGAAGGCAAAAGGTGATTAAATCACAGCCAACAATAAACCAGTGCAGTAACTCAGTGGACGAGCAGTATCTGTGAAGGCAAAGAGATGGTCGATGATTCAGAACAAGACCTTGGTTCAGTTTGTGTGATGCGTACTACAGCCAAATCATTCTCCGAATCTCGTCACCCACAATTAATATACAAAATTTCATGGCTTCAATGTTTCTATCGCTAATTCTATGGAGATTCTTGTTTTACGGATGTCCATGAAGAGTACGAATTTCAGGTTGTGTACATTCTCTGATATTAACATGAAACTTTGAATGATGAGGGGTAGACAGGGTAAATGCAAGTAGGCTTTACTCACGGTGGGTAGGTGAGACTAAAGGTCAAGGGTGAAAGGGGAACCTGAGGGGAGGCTTCTTCACTCAGAGGGTGGTGCGAGTGTGGAAGGAGATGCCAGAGGAAGTGGAGAATGCAGATTCGATTTCAACATTTAAGATAATTTTAGATAAGAAACACAGACGCAAGGGCCAAAGGGCCTGTGGCACTCCGGCTGTCAGTCCACAAGGGAAAACCATATCAAAATGAAGAATAACATATTACAGAGAAATATACAAAATGATGAGGTGTATAGACAGGGTAAATGCAAGCAGGCTTTTTCCACTGAGTTTGGGTGGGACTACAACTAGAGGTCATGGGTTAAAGGTGAAAGGTGAAAAGTTTAAAGGGAACGTAAAGGGAAACTTCTTCACTCACAGGGTGGTATGAGTGTGGAACGAGCTGCCATTGGAAGTGGTGGATGCGATTTGGATTGGTATGTGGATGGGAGGGGTACGGAGGTCTATGGTCAATGAGACCATATAGAACAACGGTTTGGCATGGACTAGATGGGCTGAAGGGCCTGTCGCTGTGCTGTAATGCTCCATGACTCATGCTGGGGAAGACACTGAAGAGGTTGTCAACAGCAGTCTGAAACACAGACAGAGAAACAATTCTGTATTCTGCGCATTACCTTTGATCAGCTGCTGCAGGGCCGCATATCTCTTGTTGCGGACGTTTGTTCGAGCACTTTTCTTCTTTGATGACTTCCGCACCTCGTTGCAGTAGAAAGCTACTTCATAGTTATCGGACAAGTGACCGAAGCAGACGAGGTGCTCCTCCCTGATGATCTTGTGGAACCGTTCGAGGAAGACCACAGGCTTGCAGTAGAAAAGTTCCTTGACGATGGACAGCTTCTGGTCATAGCGCAGGTCAGGCTCGTCCTTCTGCTGACTTTTGATCACAGCCTTGCTGCTAGAGATCGCGTGGAACATACTGTTCAGTGAAGCGTCCATGGCAGCTTCCTCCTGAAGATCGGTCTGCTCCTTGATTGCTGCTGCAGAGGCAGGGGCAGGGGCAGCAGGCTGATTCTGTGCTCCTACATCCTTCGGGGTGTCTCGACCCTCACTGGGAATTACCAGCATCTCTTCAACCCCAGCATTTTCTTCCTGAGTGACAGCATCTGGTGAAGAATCATCTTGCATTTGAGGACCTGTGGGTAATTTAAATTTCCTATCCATTAACCAGCTTATAAACATTTAGTTTTTAAGAAAGCAAAGTCCAAAAGAGGTAGAAAGAGTTCTGTCAGTACTGGAAATGCACTGAAAGCCAGTCACCATTTTGTGGAGGAAAGGCATTCGAAAGACTGGAATGGCCAAAACTAATCTCACTTTGGAACAGAATTCTCTGGAAATTTAGTATTTGTTTTAATTTCCCTGCTAATTTTAATCTGCCTTTCTGTACTAATTTTCTAAATCTAGCATTTCCGATATAGATGGCTGGTTTGTTACTGCCTGTTAGGGCAGCAACGAAGGTCCTCCGTCTCTGTCCTTGGCCATCTTCTCTATTGTGCCCCAGGTGTGGTTCAGGGTCCTCATTTTTGCCCCTACGGTATGGCACCAAGGTGGCATTGTTCTCCCACATTTCCTCCACCCTTCAGGGGCCCAATGAAATGCTGTTTCGATGATGGAGTTGCCATTTCCAATATAGATACGGCATAGGAGCAGTATTGGGCCACACGACCCATCTAGTCTGCTCCGCCATTCCATCATGGCTAATTTGTTATCCCTCTCAAACCCATTCTCCTGCCTTCTCCATGTAACATACATACCAAGAATCTATCCACCTCTCTTCTAAATATACCCAATGGCTCGGCCTTCACAACCATCTGTGGCAATGAGTTCCGAAGATTCACCTCTGGCTAAAGAAATTTCTCCTCATCTCAGTTCTAAAAAGATGTCCTTGTATCCAAGGGGTCCCAAGCTGGGGCTCATGGTGCCCTTTGGTCCACTGCATAAAAAAGGTTGGGAACCCCCGTCCTATTCTGAGGCTGCACTCTCTGGTCCTAGACTCCCCCCCCCCGCCCCCATTATGAGAAACATCTCATCCATATCCACTTATGCCTTTAATATTCAGCAGGTTTCAATTCAACCCCCCTCATCCTTATAAACTCTAGTGAGTGCAGGTCCAGAGCTGTCAAACCTTTCTCACACAATAACCTTTTCAACCCAAAGTCATTTTCTTGAAATTCTTCTGAAACCTCTGCAAAGTCAACATATCCTTTCTTAGATAAAGGTCAAAAATGCAAACTGACCAATGGCTGATAAACCTCAGCATTACATCTTTGCTTTCCCTCTTGAAATAAAAAAACTAACGCACGACCATAAGACACAGGAGCAGAATTAGGCCATTCAGCCCATTGTGTATGGGTTCCCATTTTATCGTGGCCGATCCCTTTTCATTCTCAACCCCATTCTGCTTTCTCCCCGTAATCTATCAGTCCCTGACTAATCAACATATCAACCTTCACCCTAAATATACTCAATGGCTTGTCCTCCACATCTGCCAGTGGCAATAAATACCACAGATTCCCCACTTTCTGGCTAAAGGAATTCCTCCTCATCTCCATCCTAAAAAGACACCCCTCTATGCTGAGGCTCTGTCCTCTGGTCTTAGACTGCTCCACCATCGGAAACATCCTCTCCACATCCACTCTATCTGTGTCCTCTGGTCCTAGACTCCCCCACTATAGGAAACATCCTCTCCACATCCACTCTATCTGTGTCCTCTGGTCCTAGACTCCCCCCACTATAGGAAACATCCTCTCCACATCCACTCTATCTGTGCCCTCCGGTCCTAGACTCCCCCACTATAGGAAACATCCTCTCCACATCCACTCTATCTGTGTCCTCTGGTCCCAGACTCCCCCACTATAGGAAACATCCTCTCCACATCCACTCTATCTGTGTCCTCTGGTCCCAGACTCCCTCACTATAGGAAACACCCTCTCCACATCCACTCTATCTGTGCCCTCTGGTCCTAGACTCCCTCACTATAGGAAACATCCTCTCCACATCCACTCTATCTGTGCCCTCTGGTCCTAGACTCCCCCCACTATAGGAAACACCCTCCCCACATCCACTCTATCTGTGTCCTCTGGTCCTAGACTCCCCCACTACAGGAAACATCCTCCCCACATCCACTCTATCTGTGTCCTCTGGTCCTAGACTCCCCCACTATAGGAAACATCCTCTCCACATCCACTCTATCAAGACCTTTCAGCATTCGGTTGGTTTCAGTGAACTCCCCCTCATTCTTCTAAATCCCAGTGAGTAGAGACGTATGATTACGCTTTCATTCCGGCATCATTTTTGTGACCCTTTGAACCCTTTCAAATATCAGCACATTCTTTCATAGATAAGGGGCCCAAAACTGCCCTCATTACTTACTGCAAGTGAGACCTCACCAAGCCTCAACATTACATCCTCGCTTTTATATTCTAGTCCTCTTGAAATGAATGCTAACATTGCATTTGACTTCCTCAACCTGCAAGTTAACCTTTAGGGATTTCTGCACAAGGACTCCCAAGTCACTTTGCACCTCAGTATTTTTGAGTTTTCTCTGTTTAGAAAACAGACTTTGCTTTTATTCCTTCTGCCAAAGTGCATGACCAGACACTTCCCTATATTGGATTCCATCTGCCATTTCTTTGCCCATCCTCCTAATCTGTCCAAGTCCTTCTGTAGCCTCTCTGCTTCCTCAACACTATCTGCCCCTCCACCTATCTTCATATCATCTGCAAACTTGTCCACAAAGCCATCAATTTCATCATCCAAATCATTGACATATAACATAAAAAGCAGTTCCATCACAGACCCCTGCGGAACACCACTAGTCATCAGCAGCCAACCAAAAAAAAGCTCCCTTTATTCCCACTCTTTGCCTCCTGCCAATCATTCAATCGTCTATCCATGTTATTATACTTCCTGTAATACAATGGCATTACAGCCTCACAAGTAGCACCTTGTCAAAGGCCTTCTGAAAATCGAACTACACAACATCCACCAATTCTCCTGTCGAGCCTACTTGTTCTTTCCTCAAAGAATTCCAACAGTTTTGTCAGGCAAGCTTTTCCTTGAAGGAGACCATGCTGACTTTGGCTATTTTTAACATGTGCCTCCAAGCCTCTGAAACCTCAACCTTAATAATGACTCTAACATCTTCCCAATCACTGAGGTCAGGCTAAATGGCCTATAATGTCCTTTCTTCTGCTTCTCCCTTCTTGAAGAGTGGTGCAATTTTCCAGTCCTCTGGGACCATGCCAGAACCTCGAGATTCTTGAAAGATCATTACTAATTCCTTCAGAATCTTTCAGCTACCTCTTTTAGAACCCTGGTCCAGGAGACTTATCTACCTTCAGACCTTCCAGCTTCCCAAGCACCTTCTCCCTTTTAATAGTAACTACATTCACTTGTGCCCCTGACCCTCTCAAACTTTCAGCATACTGCTCGTCTTCCACAGTAAAGACTGAAGCAAAATACTTAAGTTCATCCATAATTTCCTTATCTCCTATTACAATCTCCCCAGCATCATTTTCCAGCAGGTCCAATATCTACTCTCGCCTATTTTACTCTTTATCCTGTATATCTGAAAAAAAACTTTTGGTATCCTCTTTGATGTTATTGGTTGGCTTACCTTCATATTTCATCTTTTCCCTCCCTTATAGCTTCTAGTTCCCTTCTGCTGGTTTTCAAAAGCTTTCCAATCCTTTAACATCCCGCTAATTTTTGCACTATTACAAAATATGTCCTCTCTTTTGCTTCTATGGTGTATTTGACTCTCCTTGTCAGCCATGGTTGCATCATCCTGCCATTAAATGTATCTATCCTGCACTTTCCGAATTGTCCCCAGAAACTCCAGCCATAGCTGTTCTGCCATCATCCTTACTAGTATCCCCCTTCCTATCAGCTTTGGCCAGCTCCTCTCTCATGCCTCCGTAATTCTCATGTCTCCACTGTAATACCTACTGATAGATATAATTTCAGCTTCTCCTTCTCAAACTGCAAGGTGAATGTTTTCATATTATGAATACTTGTCTCTTATGGGTTCCTTTACCTTAAACGCCATAATCAAATCCAGTGCATTAACACACAATCTAGAACAGCCTTTCCCCTACCTAGCTCAACCACAAGCTGCTCTAAAAGGCCATCTCATTGGCATTCTACAAATTCTCTCTCTTGGGATTCAGCACTAACCTGATTTTCCCAAACTACTTGCATAGTAGTGAAATCCCCCATGATTACCACAACATTACCCTTTTGACGTGCACTTCTATCTCCCGTTGCAGTTTGTAGCCCACATCCTGGCTACTGTTCAGAGGCCTATATATGACTCCCATCAGGGTCCTTTTACTCTTGCAGTTTCTGAACTCTACCCACAAAGATTCTACATCTTCTGATGCCATGGCGCCTCTCTAAGTATTTGATTCCCTTTTTAACCAACAAAGCCACCCACCACCTCTGCTCACCTGCCTGTCCTTTCAGCACCATGCCTATCATTGGATGTTAAGCTCCCAACTGTGATCTTCTTTCAGCCACGACTCAGGGATGCCCACAACGGATAATAAACGTTGTATTTGGCAGTAAGTCCAGATTCCATCAAACTGTTTTATTCGGGTTAGAGGAATTAACTAAACTTCAGGGAAAACAGTACAAGATATCTCGTAGTAATTTAACCTCGGGAATGTGGAATAGTTACAGAAAGCGCAGCGGAGCTTAGCGATTCGGCCGTGAGCCGAGGCCTCGACGATGTTTCTAGGCCGCGCCCCTCATCCCCGCCGAACATTACCCAGGACTTTACCTTCCGCAAGGTTCACACAATCTTTCCCGTCCATCGCCTCATATCTTATACACCGCTGGTTTCCATTTTGCTCCAAATAATAATTCAAGCAAAAGCGTTTTAATCCAAAAGTTCATAATCCGGGATCTGAAGCTCTACGGACAATTTCCGATCATCAAAGATTCCTCCCGCGGGAGGGCAAATGGCCGCTGTTAAGTTCCGACCTCCAAGCAGATCCTTCTAAAATAAATCTCAATTAAGAAATTAAAAACAAATCCTTAACCGGGATTTATGTTTAAAGGATTGTAACATCTGTTGTTTGACAACCTGTACAATTTCGCAATTGGCACATTTTCTGTCTTAAAGAAAACGATCCTGTTCTTTTTGTTGAAAGATATTAGAGGCTGTGCACGGAAGGAAGCCATTTGCTCGTGTTATATCCATAACGACGAAAAAAAGCTTCGTGACTGCCCCTCTTTCCCCAGCGCTAGTTTGTGCTCCATGCTCAAGATTTGACTGTCTATCCATCTCTGTACCCCGAGTGCATAGTATGAATAGATAGTCAGAATATTTTCTACAGAATGGTGGTGTCCAGAGCTAGAGGACACAGTTTTAAGGTGGGAGCAGAGATAAAAATGCCGCCCCCTTTTCCCCCTTATCCCATCTTTGTTGCCACAGTAATTAAATAGACTTTTAAATTATTGTTTTCACCTCCCTCTTATCCAAAGGCACCACTATATGTACATGCTTGATTTTAAGTGATTGCTTGGTTAGAATGTCTGCCACCTCATTTCCTTTAACCCCAACGTGGGTAGGAATGTATACACACGCCTGCACCCTGCAGCCTTAACAGACATTGTCCAATCTCAAGAAGAATGTCTGGCCTACAATTTGAAATACCTGTGTTAATAGGTGTCAAACCCGAGAATGACTCAGAGACGTACTTCTTTGATCCATTCCAATGCTGAAATAATAGCAACCATCTCAGACGTGAATACTAACACTTAGATAATCTTTTCTCAATAATCACCTGAAACTTTGGAACATAAACAGGAACACCTGAATGGTCTGTCATTGGATCTTTTGAGACAGCTGTATAGTTATGCAAGAATCCAAAACATCTGCTTTGCATATATTGCTGAACAGGGGGAGGGGTGCGTGTGTGTAAGTAAAACCCCTTCTACCTATCATGTCTCAGCTTCTCACTTCATCCCCACCCCACTCACCCATCCACCTTCCCCTCATCTAATTTCACCTATCATTTGTAGTCTCTTTCCCCCCCCCCACCTTATTTTGGCTCCATCTCCCCTTCCTTTCAGTCCTGATGAAGATTCAGAGCCCCCAACGTTGACTGTTTATTTCTCTCCATAGGAGCTGCCTGACCTAAGCTCCTCCAGCATTTTGTATGTAGTTTTGAATTTCCAACACCTGCTCTTGTGTTATCGTATTATTTCTGTTGTCGGTGCTGCTTGCGGTATTCCGCTGAACACTGTTGGCGCAGGAATGTGTGGCGATGCTCACAGGCTGCCTCCAGGTTGTGTTGGCTGTTCGTATTCACAATCCCCTGACCTCGCTCTTCCCTCATCCTTTTACACTCACGTGTTTTCATTCTCTCCATCTCTCTCTCTCCTTTCTCTTTCAGAAAGCATTCTCTGAAGATACCAAATCACTACCCTTTATATAATATCTCTCCACCTCCCACTTCAAGAGAAACAACAATATAAGCAACGCACACAGCAGGCCAGGCAGCATCTAGGAAAAGAGTCCTGTCGGGGTTTCGGGCCGGACTGAGAGAGGTCCAGTAAGTGAAGGGACAGAGATGCAAAGAGTGCCGGAGCTTCGTAGTCAACCCTTCTCGTGTGACTTAGGACTTGCCGAAGGGTTTCAGCCCGAAACGTCAACTGTTCACTCTTTTCCATAGATGCTGCCCGGACTGCAGGAGCAGGGAGGTTCTACTGCAGTTGTACAAGGCCTTGGTGAGACCGCACCCAGAATATTGTGCGCAGTTTTGGTCCCCTAATCTGAGGAAAGACATTCTTGCCATAGAGGGAGTACAGAGAAGGTTCACCAGATTGATTCCTGGGATGGCAGGACTTTCATATGAAGAAAGACTGGATCGACTAGGCTTATACTCACTGGAATTTAGAAGACTGAGGGGGGATCTTATTGAAATGTATAAAATTCTAAAGGGATTGGACAGGCTAGATGCAGGAAGATTGTTTCCGATGTTGGGGAAGTCCAGAACGAGGGGTCACGGTTTAAGGATAAAGGGGAAGCCTTTTAGGACCGAGATGAGGAAAAACTTCTTCACACAGAGAGTGGTGAATCTGTGGAATTCTCTGCCACAGGAAACAGTTGAGGCTGGTTCATTGGCTATATTTAAGAGGAAGTTAGATATGGCCCTTGTGGCTAAGGGGATCAGGGGGTATGGAGAGAAAGCAGGTACAGGGTTCTGAGTTGGATGATCAGCCATGATCATACTGAATGGCGGTGCAGGCTCGAAGGGCTGAATGGCCTACTCCTGCACCTATTTTCAATGTTTCTATGACTACTGAGTTCCTCCAGCATTGTGTGTGTGTTGCTCGGTTATCCAGCATCTGCAGATTTTCTCTTATTTGGGAAACAATATAAGGACCCAGTATGATTGACAGAGGGTGGTCAATGATTGACGGACGGGGGCGGGTTCTAGACCCAGTATGATTGACAGTGGGTGGGCGATGATTGGCGGACGGGGGCGGGTCTTAGACCCAGTGTGATTGACACAGTGTATGGCCATTGATTGATGTATGTGGGCGGGGCCTAGAACAGGTGTGATTGAGACAGCGTATGGGCGATGACTAACGGACGGGGCGAATCCCAGACCCTGATGTGATGGAGAACGGGGTGGGCGATGATTGACAGGCGAAGGGAGGGGAAGGCGGAGAGGATCCGCGTATCGGAAAAGCGGCTGGTGTTTGCGTCACAGGGGCAGTCCGTGCAGCGCGGAGTCGGCGGCCCCGTTTCACTGCAGCGCGCCGCTGGTGTCGAAGTGACCGAGGAAGGAAGGAGAAGCGGGAGCGAAGCGAAGCGAACCGGAGTGAAGGCACCGAGTGGACGGGGAAAGCTCACCGGAGAGGCCGTACGAGGCGCCTGAGGTGCGGGAGGGAGCGGGCCGGCTGGGAGGAGGATGGAGGGAGAGACGTCTGCAGGCTGTGGCGGGCGGCTGAGGCCCGGCCTGGCTGCGTGGGGGGAGGGGAGAAGGAGGGCGCTGCCGCCTCGTCGCTTAAAACTGTTTGTTGTTTTTTTTTCTAGAACCTTCTCGGCGTCGCTCGAACGGCTTTTGTACTTTTCGTTTAAAAAAAAACCCTCGCCTTCCCTTTCCTCGGTCACCTCCCCCAAAATACTAACCTCTCCGCTGGCGTTTGGTCCTGTTTCTCATCGACATTTTTAAAAAATATAAATTTCGTATGTCTTTCCGGAGAGGAAATCGGTGGTTTTGTGCTGTTTGTTTATTTGTCTCTAAAACGTTGATGGTGTGTCTGAAATAATGTCTAAATAAAGGTTATTTTTAAAGGAGGGCGAATTAAATTCTATATTCCTCCCTCGTTTAAGATAATCGATTGGAATTGGTGAATTCTTTATTTTTTTCCATCGGGTTATTTTCTTTTAGAAAAAGAGCGTGGTTTACCCTTTAAGGTTTTACATTAGAATTTTGAGATAACTACTATAACTTAGGTGTTTGGTGTTAATGTTTTCTAAAAGGGAAGTCTTCTTGTAATTAGATTTTTTATATTTAGCCCGTTTTTTTGTATTTTTAATCAGTTCATGGCTACTAAAACTTTTAAATAAGTGGGGAAAAAACACGGTTATTAAAACTTAATCCAGTTAAATTTGAAATTGAGAAGGCACTTTTTTTTAAAAAAAAAGGTTGTTTGATTTGAAAGCTTCGCCTTTCTTTCGGGTTTAATGCTAATAATAACTGTTCAATCTCCAGATGTACAATGGGGGAAATTTCGCCAAAGATTTAGTTTCCTGGCTGATAAATCCAGAAGTAGCTTTCATCATTGCGCTGCATTTAATGACTGCTTGGATGTGTTTGTTGGTATAATGTCACCTGTCTTTGTTGTTTTTAATGTCATCTTAAGGTTTTGTAAATTGGGGTTGAGAGGGAAACTAGATCAGCTATGATGGACCAGACTAGATGGGCCAAATAGCCAGATTCTGGTCCATGTATCGCTACTGCTGATCTGTTCCTTGACAAGGTGGCTGTTTGCCTCAATGTTAGGGTCACTTCCACTTTGACTCTGCCTATTTCCCAGAGCTATCTGAAGTGTGGACCAAGCTGCCAGCACAAGTGGTGCATGTGAGCTGGATTTCAACTTGTAAGAGAAGTTTGCATAGGTGCAGGGGTATGGGGTGCAGATCGATGGGAGTGGGCAGTTTAAATCATTTCCCATGGGCTGAAGGGCCTGATTCTGTGCTGTAATTTGTGGACCAGCGTTGTCAGCGAAAGCTAGTCGTATACCATTCAGCTTTGTTAATTTTTAGCAATCACCGAAGTGGCGTCTGTCCTTTAGTTATTGTTAAAATGTAATAAGGCAGTTTATCAATCTGACCGTCGTAAGTAACAATTTTAAAAAGCAAGTGCGTGTAACCAATGGGGTCATTTTGTATGACTTGTATGATTTATAATGGGTAGCACGGAATGCTGGAGGAAAGTCAGGCATCATCTATAGAGGGGAATAAACAGTTGACGTTATAGGCAGAGAACCTTCTTCAGGATCCATTGGTGCTTGTGGACCGTTGTTGGTCTGTGTACATGGCTTCAATTTGAAAATTCTGGGTCTTAATACTGGTTTCTGTTGCAATATTTTTCAGAGCAGATAAAATTTCAAAATGAATGGTTGCCGTGTGTTCATTGGTCGCCTGAGCCCTCAGGTGAGGGAGCGTGATGTGGAAAAGTTCTTCAAAGGTTATGGACGTATCCGTGAAATCGACCTGAAGAGAGGGTTTGGATTTGTGGTAAGTATTTTGCCTTTGATATTTAAACTCAGTGTGGCTTGTTTGTTTCCTTCCTCTCTGCTCATGTGTAGCTAGGGTGGCATTGTGGAGATTCGTCCCTACCAAAGGAGGTGTGAGGTGCTCCTTCCTTCCGCTAGCCTGCAAGTTGCCTTTGGGCAATGTGTAGCACCATCCCCCACCCCCGGCTTGGGGTCATGTGAAGCCATGGGAGCAGGTGGTGCATATTGCACATCCTGGTTATGTGACCACTGACACCAGGCAGACCATCTCTGAAGAGTATCGATAATGACAGCGGTAAGACACTGCCCAGAAGGCGGCAAAGGCAAACCTCTTCTGTGGGGAAGTTTACCAAGAACAGTTATGGTCGTGAAAAAAACCATGATTGTCTGTGTGATACGACAGCGGTGTATGAATGTTGGTGCTGTGTTTTGAACATTGTCCCCAGAGGAACTGTTTGGTTCTATTCATGTATGGTTGAATGACAATTAAACTTGAACTGCTGATTACCTTATTGCAGCTGAAGAGTGTGTGTCAGTTGACTTAAGTCTTTGGCTTTTCAAAGCATGTTTGGGTAATGCTTAGAGGGAGCCAGCAATTTCCCAGTAATTGTACTGTAATAAACTTTGACTTGCTCAAGTTTGAAAATGTAAATTTTCAAATACTCTGGGGAATGCAGATTTGAGACCAGTAGCAGAATATATTTAGTGGGAATAAAGGATCGTTTCTGTAAAAGCCAGTATGTAGTGGTTTTCTGCAAGGGACTGTGTCAGGACCAATGTTCACAATAATAATTTGGACATCTCATTTCTTAATCTGCAGATGTGATGTATTTTAAGACGGTAAGATTTAGGAGCAGAATTAGACCATTTGGCCCATTGTGGTTATTCTGCCATTTCATCATGGTTGACCATTTTACCTCACAGCTCCAATTTTCAGCCTGAACTATGCCCAATGGCTTGGCCTCCCAGCTGCCTGTACCAACAAATTCCAAAGATTCACTACTCTTTTGCAAAAAAAAATCCTCCTCATCTCCATTATAAGTGGACGTCCCTGTATTCTGAGGCTGTATTTTCAGAGGAAGTGGGCGAAGTACTGAGGAGCGATAAATATGCAAATAGCAACTTCACTATTCAACACAAATAGGCTGTAGCTTTTGAGGAAGAATGAGGTTGTGATATTTATACCTAATGAGGGCCTTGTGCAAGAAAATTAATAAAATCTCTAAAATATGGGTTAGAGTGGTCATTTTACAAATACACATTTTGATATTGAAAACAAAAGCTATGCTATAGCTGTATTGAACCTTGGTTAGGCAGTACTAATTGTTCAAAAGCCGTCCTCGTACAAGAGTAAAGTGTATTCTGGGGCATTGTAAGGCAGATTAGAGACTACTGGTCTCAAATCTGCATTTCCCCACTGTTTGAACATCTAGGTAACGTTACATTTACTGCAATGTCAGTTCATAACAGGAAATTTTAAAAAAGACATTGCTGTTGGGATTTTGTAAATATGGTGCCCAATACCAAAGGCAGAGATTGTGATGATTGCCGGTAGATTTAAAGGCTACCCACTCACAAAGAAGGGAATAGTTAACTTGATAGCAGTGTCAAATGATTGAAGGGATGTTATGTAAAGCAAACTGGAGCGGACCAGTTGGGCTGGAAGGGTTGGTTTCTATCATTATAGGTTAGTATTTTATTTCCCCTTCTCCCACCACCAATCTCACAGTAATCTGTTTACTTGTGCTTTGACATTTTTAATTGGCTGGTACTGTTTTAACAGAAGCATTAATTGCAGTAGGGGTTGTCTTGTAGATTTTTGATTTAATGGTGATTCTCTTAACATGGTTTGGAAAAATCAATATTATGAAATGCTAGCCAAGGACGTTACAAGTGGCAAGTACAGGTCCAAATCTGAAATGAGCCTGATTCTACATAGTGATTTTCACAACGAACAATTAATTGCAAGTAAATGCTAAAGCAATGGTATTTCACAGGCCTCCTGTCCCATGATCCTTTCCCTTCTCCAGCTCTGTATCACTTTCGCCAATCATCTTTCCAGCTCTTAGCTTAATCCCACCCCCTCCGGTTTTCTATCATTTCGCATTTCCCCCTCCCCCCACTACTTTCAAATCTCTTACTATCGTTCTTTTCGGTTAGTCCTGACGAGGGGTCTCGGCCCGAAACGTTGACAGCGCTTCTCCCTATAGATGCTGCCTGGCCTGCTGCGTTCCACCAGCATTTGGTGTGTGTTGTATTTCACATGTGTTGATTCCCATTCTGGAATTTCCGAGATTTTTGTCAGTAGCCTTTCAGTTCTATTAAAACTGTATCCAGTGAATTGTAACAAATGTGAGCTTCTAATAGAATAAATTATATTGTTTTACAACTAGGTTGTTCTTGTTGACTTTTGTCCAAGTCAGATACAAAGTAATCCATTGGAACAGGAATACTATGTGAAGTACATTTGAGTTTGTTTCAATCAACGGTTGCTCTGGTTAAACAGGCTCATGATGGCTGCTTTTTTAACAGAGATGCAGGCTATTGGACTAAAGAACAGTTTCACTGCAATAAAACAGCGTATCATCTTTCAAGGATGTCTCAATTACCTCAGCAATTGCTTGCTTTTGCACAGTAACTGTTTAAGTCCCATATTTAACTGACTTATTTCAAGTTGAGCACAAGCCTGGGATATATTTGTGTCAATCTGGTTGGTAAATGCTAATCAGGTCTAAGTTTCACTTTTTGGGTTGGAAACAAGTTAATTTTCCAGAAGTACAAAATAAAGGAACATTGAATGTGCCATCACTTAATGGTATCAGTATTGCCAGAACCCTTAATGCCCTGGAGATCATTTGTTAGTGGAACTCCTCTGGGCCATCCATGTAATAGAATGGCAGGAGCACGTTAGAGACGATATCTGGCATTAAGTAACTTTTGCCTCCTGACATCCCACAGCTTTACCACCATCAAAGTCACCATTTAGAGGTGTGATTGGATACTTCCCACTTATCTATAAGTACAGAATTCTTATAATGGAGTATTTTTTCCTGATACTGCCACTCTAGATTTTTTTTTGTCTGAAGTACTCAATTAGGGCACGGTTAGAAATGACTCTATTCCTGTTTTATTTCCCGAGTGGGTCAGTCATTTTACTGCATTATTTCACCTGATTTTTGATGTAGTACAGCAACCATAGCAATTAAACTTCAAAGTTCTTAGTTTACTGTAAGCTATCATCATTGTTTCTCTTGATTTTTACTGACCCTGAATTCTATTAGTTTGTTGAATCAGTTTGTGAGATCCATTTCAGGCATTAAGTGTCGTTTGGAGGTAATTTTGAATTGGCAGCCATCTGCAGGTTGCTTAACTTGATGGTTTCATTTACTGCCTTAGTCGAATTTGAATTCTCAGTTGTTAACATCAAAGTCTGTTTTTATAAGCATTAACAAATGAAATCCTGTTGTCCTTATTTCAGGAATTTGATGATGCTAGGGATGCTGATGATGCAGTTTATGAACTGAATGGGAAGGAACTGTTCCGGGAGCGGTAAGTGTCTTAACTACTGCGGAAATCACAAGCTGCTTGTACTTCCTTCCCAAACCACTATCTTATTCTGGCTTCTCAACCCCTTCTTTCTGGCCCTAAAGAGAAGCAGCTCCAAATATTGACTAATTATTACCCTCGGATGCTGCCTGACCTGCTGAGTTCCTTGACGTGTGTATCGTATACAATTAATTTCATCAGACTAGAAAAATCCTGAAAGTGACAGATTTTAAACTGGTAGAATTTGGGCATTTGCCGCTTTGCATGTATTTTGTGGGACCACACCCCCTCCCAGTTTAGCATTTGAGCACTTCAGAATGATTGGAGGAATGTCTGTTGCATTTGATTGTAAGTTTGGTTATCATTTGCATCCTGTATGTGTGCTGTTGATAGAATGCTATTTGGCATTGAAGATTTGTGCCTGGGAAAATTTAATTAAACATTTCAAGGTTAAGTTGCAACTGGTTTCTACGTAGCATTTCTCATTTGGTGTGTTTTTTTTTTAACAAAACTCATATCTAGAATCACTGTGGAACTTGCAAAGGCACCACCCCGGAGAGGAGGGGGCAGATTTGGTGGAAGGTTTAATTACTATCGCCCCAGAAGTGAACGAAGCAGTGGACTAAGGTAGAGAACTGATAATGTGGAAGTGAACAGGAATAAGTAAGACTAGTGTTATTTTTAAAAGATATTAACAACAAAGCATCAGATTATCCGTTCTTTCACTTGGAATTCTGTGATAAAGTGAAATGACATCAGTTTGGCCCAGTCCCCTGGGCTTTGGCTTCCTTTTTTCCTAAGCCCTGATTACATCTGTAGTCACTTCTGCTTTCTGTGCCCATGTTTTAATTTTGATGACCTTTTGGCCCAGTATTATTTTTGTCATGCGTAAATTTTGCTTTTATTGACTTGAACATTGCTTATATTTTAGCTTTCGACTTTCTTCTGGGTTTTTATTTCCACCCTCTCCAAGAAAATGGGACTTTGGAAGCATGACTATCCTTTCACACTTGTAGGTTCAGACTGGAACTCTTTGACATTATTGTACTGTAGTGTCTTCAAAATAAAAAGTAATCAAGGATCTTGGCTTGTACTCAACTGAGATTCTTCAGCTAGATGCTGCTATATGGGTGCATATTGCTCCAGCTTCCTTTGTCCTTTTCAAGTGATGCTTTCGCTGATTTCAGATATGGACCTCCAGTTCGCACGGACTACCGCCTGATTGTGAAGAATCTCTCCTCCCGTGTTAGTTGGCAGGTGGGTGAACAAAGTTAAATAAAACTTCAAGGATTTAACAGACTACAATTGTTAAAATTCAGTTTTTCATGGATGCCTGTGCTTAAAACACATGGGTCATAACTTCATAAATATAACCCATAGCTTCCTTTACCATTGGACCTGAGGAAACTGCGTTCATTATATGAATAATTTGTAGGAATGAGGTTCATTGAGTTAATGGCCGCGCTAATTATTAACCTATTTACTGTATCTTGTTTCCTCAGCAAATATGGTACCATGTATTTGTGGCTTCTAGGTTATTTGTTTTTTGTTCTCTCAGCTCATTGCATGGATAATTTTCCTGGATCTTAGGCAGGTATTTGTGTGTCGTTTATCAACGGAGAGTGAGCAGTTTGCTCCGAGGTGTTATTGCCATTGCCATCATCATCAAATTAAGTGGCTTACGATGAATGTCAAAGTGTTGCTTTCTGGAAATGGTGCAGAATGAGCATCAATCCACCTCGCTACAACGGGTTAGTCTAAATTGACCTTGAAGGTTCATGACCAAATGCACTTGTCAATAAAGCTTTTGGTCCATTGCGCAACCATTGTACACACATTCATCCATTCTTCCAAACAGTTACTCACACACAACTTTAATATTATATCTCCCATTAGTTATCTGTCATCTTTATACAGTTGGGAGGGGGGAGCCTAACGGGTGAGATTTTATTAGAGAGGTTTCTAGGGAGGGAATAATAGGTTGAGAATGTGATTTATAGGGAGATTGGCTTTACAATCCCCCATTTGTTTTTTGACCTAGGCCATCATTGTTCCAAACTACTTGAATTGCATGTTAATGCTTCTGTACATTGGCCAGGAGGTCTTGTTCGACATTAATTACTACAGAAGTAAATGCTTCCTTGCATTATTTTGTGCTGGTGCTTTGTCACCTTGCCTGTCCTTCCCTCTTCCTGTTGTGTATGTTGAATGTTACCAGGTGGACAACCCCTTTTTGTAATATTAACCCACAGACATTCACAAGTAATACTGCATGATATATATTGGGTTATTTTTGTGAAAATATGATCTAGGGAGGCTCAGTTTTTATGAAATCTAATGGTATTCTGCTCAAACTTTTTAAAATGACTGCCCATTAAATTTCTGATTTTTTTTTTAATTTTAACTTCTCCAGTTTTACACCTATTTAACTGTGATAATTGTACACTGTATAAATCTGATGGCTTAATATTGTTGGCAATTAATGACCACTTGACTAAATTTGAAAACCTTTGTTTAGCAGCTTGTCGTGAGGTCATTGGCATTTTGACCAGGAGTTCCCTTTACTCGTGTTGTCGCGTCCTGTATCTGGAAAAGTCCCGTGTTGACTAATTTGCCAGTCGGCTCCCACGATTATTCAGGCAGCTGGACGCGGGTTCTGGGTTGTACTGATCCTAGGGTCACCGATGGCGTCGACACCTGTCGCATTCCCAGTCCTGGTGTAAGGAAAATAACACGTGTCGATCTCGCTCGGAGGCTTGTCAGGAGATTGACTTAAGGTGGCCGAGCCTTCACCCAACCCATGATTCTTGGTGGCACTTACCCAGGGTGGCAGGCACATTCGGTGCCACTGAGGGAGGGCCATGCCCCAAGAAGCTGTGTCGAGAGGGTATTGTATTGAGTGGGTGCACCCTTTGCTTAGATACTTCGTGTAGGTCTTGGATGGTTGCCTAAAATTGTAAATGTCTGGGTAACCTAGGGCTAATTTAATATTTTTATTAATGTGTGGAATGGGGATGTCATGATATCGAACACAAGATTTCTTTCGCCTTCAGTGATCTATACATTCCATAGGTCTCACTAGGATCATATCGTGCATTATTGATTCAGTGACTTTGTGAATGGCTACAGGTGGCAGTAGAACAAACAAAGTGCCTAGTGTGGGGTGGAAGCAAGAATAAAGTAGAAGTTAACATTGTTACATTCTCCCTATCCTTGACCAAAATCAGCATTTAAAGCAGAGGGAAACAGCTGGGTTTTTTATGGTCTCTAAATTGAAGGAATGATTCTTGAACCCAACCCTTCGTCAGCATAACTGATAAATTCTCATAATCGATTTGAGCTGTTACCAACCAAATTGTTCCCCTCACATGGTTGAGCACCATTTGACGGAAGCCTGATTACTGGGGCATCTCGTACTGAAGATAGTAGTTTGAATATTGATCAGGAGCTTTGAAGCACCAATTCTTAAATCTAGAAATGCATATGCATTTGTTCCATAGCATGTTAATTGTTTTTAGCATTCCTTACTTTGTGCTGTGGAGGAGGGAGGTTTTGGCCAGTAAAGTGTAGACATTCAGCTATACCATAAGCAATCCACATCTGCAGAGGCTCATAGCATGACATCCCAATTCTGAGGCAATTAACTGGTGGTTATTTGTGTTGTGTGTTTGTTCCTGTGTGAATTCCATTAAGGGTTTTTCCTGTTTGTAGGATCTCAAGGACATCATGCGACAGGCAGGTGAAGTGACCTTCACTGATGCTCATAGGGTCCACAATAATGAAGGGTAAGAGAATGCAATCTTCCCATTTAGTTATTAACATGAAATCCAGGCTAGCTGGTGCATTGCATATTTAACAGATTAATTGTACACCAGAGGTGCTAGCCCTCCCTGGGCACCTCATACATCCTAGGACAGGCATGTTCCTATCTCAGCGGTATGCAGCTGCTATCTCGTGTAGGGCTTGGCGCATCCATTCCAGGGCAGCTCATCTTGGAGTGGCCATGCCCCAGAGCACCACTTCAACAGGCGCACTAAACCAGGTGAGGGTAGCCGGTGGGCCTCATAACTGGTCTGCTCTAGCATACAAAATCAGCTCTGGGGGACTGGCCAGATAAGATGTACAGTGAGATCCAGCGGCCACAGAAGGTATTGAGTTGTTTCATTGAGAGTCATGATGTCATGGCCATCCAGTACAACTAAGGAAGACCTCAGATTGTGAGGATTGTATATGCCACTGGTGTTGGACTTCTGAGGTCGAGAGCGGAATTGCCCTAGGGTGATGGCTTTTGCACTTTAAAAACTCAGGATTCCTGTCATCATTAAACATGGTGGGCAACCAGCAATTATACACCATTTCTAGCATACCTAACAGAAGTGGTTTTAATTTCCCTTGAAATGCTGTTACTCTTAGGCTACATCCACACTAGACCGGATAATTTTGAAAACACCGGTTTCGCGTAAAAACAATAGGCGTCCACACTGCGTTTTTGAAAATATTTCTATCCATATTGAAATGGAGATTTTGGCGAATCTCCTCCTCCTGGGCATGCGCAGGACACATCTACCGAAAACAAGCGACATGTTTGGTGTTGAATCTCGCTGTAAAAGTGTGCGTTTGTGTAGTTACAGACTAGAAAAACTTAAAACGACAGACAGCTGTTGGCTCTCGCGCAGGAGAACTTAAAAGTAAAAAAAAGACATACTGGAGCGTACAGAGGCTGACGACGAACATTGGAAAAACTGACTAACTCTATTGCGTTAATAAAGCACCTTGTTAAATGTATAAAACATGTCTGCATCAGTGTTATCTTGTATTTCCATACAACGTTATATTAGGCTGTTACACATCTATTGTCAGAGAAGTACTTACATAAACAGGTAAACCACCTTCATACGAGCAAGGACAGAAAATAGGGCAAAGTGAGTGTACTTATTTATTCAGTAAGTTATGGGTTAAAGTAATTGGTGAGTACATTTCTAACTTCTGGCTTCAGTCTCGTTGCCATCTGTTCTGAAATTATTAGGTTGTGTTCAAGAAAACAATGAAATAGCGCGCTGCTGTCTGATAGCGTTTTCAGATTTCTCTGGTTACCCCGTCCACACTGATCTGCCTGAGCAGCGTTTTCAAAAGTACCCACCCTGGAAAACGTTTCTGAAAAGCTCTGGTTTTCGGGGACGAAAACGCTGTTTTAGTGTGGGCGGAGGGTAAAAATGAAGAGAAAAAGCTTTGGTTACGGATTTATCCGGTGTAGTGTGGACATAGCCTTAAGCAGAAGAGATGAAACAGCTGGAATCTGCTGCTGAGGGAGTCCAGTGTTGGTTGTAGTTTCTCATTGGACTAAAGTTGTGAGTTGAAATGTAGGTGATGCTTCAGCGTGATATTAGGAAAAGCATAAAATTTGCCATCAGGTCTCAGAAGATCTGGCTCAACTTCATTTATATGTAGGATCTTGGAATCATGGTTGCGAGTGCAATTTGAACACCAAGACGAAACCTGGAATTAATTTAATTCCTCGACACCTGGCAGCTTGCATGCCTGAATGACTAAAGGAAGCTGTGGACTGCATTGAAGACCTAGAGCAGGAAATTAATCCTATTCTTTGACCAAACTCTGCTGGTTTTTGGAAGAGTGGAGAGATATCAGCATGTACTTCAGGAAAGGATGGGCACACACTTGGAGAGTGGGGTGTATAGATTTACTGTTTAATGTGGTATATTCTTCAGCTATGTTGCCAGTGCACTGTCAGCTCCACCTCAGATCAGATCTGGAAGTAGCTAGCTATGCAGACACTTTTTTCATAGCCATTTCAAAATTAAATTCTGCTCAATTGTGATTTGCATGCTAGCTTGAATTGTTCATAAGTGACCTTGGAAATCGTTCTTGTACATGTTTTGCTCTTGTAGAATCATTCTGTTCCTGACTCCTGATTTTTTTTTTCTTTGCTGTAGCATTGTGGAGTTCGCTTCTTACAGTGATTTGAAAAATGCGATTGATAAACTGGATGGAAAAGAGATCAGTGGGCGAAGGGTCCAATTAATTGAAGAGCCACGGCGTCACAGGTAATTAGCACAGATTGTGGACTTGAATTCTTAATTGAGAGACCTGGAGGATGAGGTGAAGGAAATTTATGGGTTTGAAATCTTTCATTTGCTGTGTAATTCTAAAATGCAAGCTTGAGAATATAATGGGTTGTTATTTACATACAACTCAAAAGTGCATAGAACTGTAGCTTGTTGCTGCTGGAATCAATCTGAAACAAGTGGAGAGACCCAAAAAGGATTAAGTGTTGTCAATGCTGGCACAGCCTCTAATCCAACCTGGGGTCCATGAACCCATTGCTTAATGGTACTGGTCCATGACATCGAAAAGGTTGGGAACCTCTGTTCTAATCTAGCAAAGTTCCGTGTTTTAATTTATTCTCCACCAGTTTAGATTTTGGGCTTTTTCAAAATGTAGCCCATTCCTGTACTAGCTTTGATCAATGCAAATTGAGTCCAGCATGCATCTAACACCAAGACTGGAAAAAGTGATGTGGTAATCAAAGTTACACTCCTGCACTTTGTCCAAACTGCTATTCATGCCTCATACTTGCATGTATACCACCTCATACTTGAAGTAGTATGACTTAGTTGAGGGTGAGCTAGTAACCACTGCATGGAAGAAAACTCTAGAATGATTGAATGACATACAAAATGCTGGAGGAACTGAGCAGGCCAGGTAGCATCTAGGAAATGAGCACAGTTGACATTTTGGCCCAAAACCCTTCTGCAAAATGATTAAATCTTGGCTTTGTCTTTCCAGATCTTGGACGAGATCTCGTTCCAGAAGCTCTTCAAGATCCCGTAGCTACAAGGGTTCCAGAAGCGCTTCCAGATCTGCAAGCCGTTCGCCAAGCCGTAGCAGATCTCGCTCTCGTAGCAGGTCAGCTACTCGTGATTCCAAGCGGCAGAGAAATGAATCTCGCTCCCCAAGCCGCTCGCCAGATGTTAAGCGCCGCAGGAAGCCAAGCCAGTCAAGATCACGGTCAAATTCTCCCGGTAAATCAGCCCGTTCCTGGTCTGGTTCTCGGGAGCAATCTCCTGTTAACAGTGCAGAATAAACTGTGTTGTGGAATTGTTTTTATAATTTGCTAAAAGATTTTCTATGAAATGTTAGCCTCGTCGTTTTTTTTCTGTCTGTTGCTGGGTTTGGGGTTTAAGTACTTCAATTTTATTTCATGCAAACGCTTTGAACCTTATAATCCCATTCAGTATAAATTTCTGGTTTCAAGTCATATGTTAGAATAATTTAAGAGTTGATCCATCATTTGTTTAGTATTGTTAAACATTGCTGTACTGGTGGGCCCATTTAGACTAGTCTGAGGGCTTCAGTCAGTCCACATTCTGATACTGAGAGTTGAGCAGCTTAAAAATCAGTGTCTGGACAGATTGTTCTTTCTTAGCACTTGCATGAACACAGTTTTGAATTTAAAAATAGAGAATGTGACAGATTTGAATTTGGTTGACTTGCCCCCTGTTGTAGAACATAAAATAGAGGTTTGTAGTTTGGTGCCCAACTAATTGGCTGGTCTGAAAGGTTTAATTCAAAGGAAATAGGTTGATATATTTTTAAGTGTGCTTCCTATCATTGTGTCAACTGCTCAAGACCAAAAGTATTTTAACTCCCATTGTGCATCTTAAACCAGATCAAGATGCTGTTTTACATGTCAAGACTTTGTAGAAAATGGCTGAAGCTTGGCCTTCAAGTGGAAGATAAGATAGTCAGTGCTTATTAGAAACCTTTGAAGTTGGGTCATTTCCTCTTATTTTGAATTGCTACTGGTCCCAAGACAGACTTTTCTTCTTAAACCTTGATTTATTTTTCCCCTCTCCACTAATGGTTTAGTGCTGTTGGATTCAGTAGCACACTTACATCCAGCCTTTAGGGAACTCTGCCCTGCTTGCACTTGTGATTTGCATTTAATTTGAAGCCTTGGTTTATGGATGCAGAGTAGGTTAGGTTTTCTTACCTGCTAAGTTAAAGCAGCCTGAAGAGTGTCTGTCCTGATCTTGTGGGGGGATGGCAGATGCCGGAGAAAAGCAGGGAAAATGTATATATAGCTTTGGTTCGCATGTTAATAGTTCATGCTTTATTTGGTTCTTTTCTCATTGTTTTAAAGTATATATAAAGTTATATTTAACTTGACCCATCCTCTAACTATTTGTTAGAGAACCAACTTGGAATGTTGCTCTATATTGGAACTGAACTTGAAGGAGCAATGTACACCAATTTAAATGTTTGTACTCAACAATTTTATACAAAAACTATAAATCTCAATGTTCCATGTAACCTTACTGTAATCTGCTAGTTTATAGTCGATTGTGTACCACATACAGGCTGTGTATTGCTATCATTCCTTGCAGCAAGAAATGGTACTGCATTAAAAACATAGTTACCAGTGACCTTTTCAGCTTGTTTGTTTATAGAGCTGTTTTTCCCACTGGAGTGAAGTTTCAGTTGAAAATTTCCAAAATTGCTTCTTGCTTGAAGATTACATCAGCCTCGGGCTATAGCACTAAAACTGTATGCTGCCAGTGTCGTGATCCCAGGCAGCTAGTGATAGGGGCATTACTGAATGAGATGTTTCTCCTGAGGTTGAGTTCTAAATATATTAAAAAATTGTTTTACTCCACTGTAGTTGACTTGGCACTAACCTCTGCTTTGAGCTGTCCGTTTGTTCAAAAGACAGTGCAGAATAATAAATTAAGTGAATCCCATTAAAACAGATCGATTTGTGCTTCATGTCTGTCAGTGTTCACTCAGATGAATAAATTTCCCAGCCATTTTAATGGAGACTGCATTGCAGTCGGGTAATTTGTCACAAGTATGTTAATACATCAACAACAGGCACAGTCAAAGGAAGTGTCTCCATGCTTCTGGTGCACAACTTCCTAACCTCAACCCCTACATCTTGCAGCTCCTGGAAAAGCCCACACGGTCAAGGGGAGAATAAACAAGCCCCTCAAAGACAACCGTGGGAATTGAACCCAATCTTTCCAATTGCTGGCACTCTTTCAAGTGTAATGTTAACTCTTTTGTTACCCTTCCACCACATTTGTCACCAACAAGCTGTTTAGACTCTCACTCACACATTCTGCTGAGTTCATCTGGGTTATGTTTTCCTCGGGCTCATCCAGTCCTTGTCTATTCAGTCCTGATTGATGCTGTTTTCTCATTCCAAAGAACCAGACTTCAGCAGAGGCCTTGGCTTCATCTGCCCCAAGTTCCCTGCATAATGAATCCTCAGCCCAACACATCAAGTTCTTTGCAACACAAAATGCTGGAGGAACTCAATAGGCCAGGCAGCTCCTATGGAAAGGAGTAAATAGTTGATGTTTCAGGCCAAGACCCTTCATCAGGCTCTGAATTCTAGCATTTGCAGAACTTTTCGTGATTGACATTAAATTTTATACTGCCACTACCACCTTATTTATCTGTCTCCAGAATGATCCAACTGGTTTCCTTTATCTATTAATCACTAGCTACTGACGAACTGTTGCCCTTCTCTAATTCCATTTTACCACACGGACACAGCCAGCCTTGCCAAGTAAAGCAGTGAAGGTGGTGTGCTGTGGCCTTCCCTACACCGAAGAACGAACTGAAATTGGATGATCATGTCATGGAATATTTCCATTACTCTGCAAGAACGGGCACCTGTTGTGTTAAATCTCCATCCAACTCTGACCTCCATCTTCCTGTGGTACCGTAGTGATTAGCATGACGCTATTACATCTTGGAGTGCAGGGTTCAGAGTTTGATTCCAGTGCCCTCGAAGGATTTTGACCATTCTCTGTGTGGGTTTCCTCCCACAGTTCAAAGATAAACCAGTTAATAGCTAAGTGTAAACTGTCTTGGGATTAGGCTAGGGTTAAAATGTGGTACTGTATCACCTCATGCAATTGAATTTTTAGGCTGTGGTGTACAATCTTAACAATTTTGGATATCTGCCTTTCTCCATTTGGATGTAGCTTTTACATTTTTTTCCACATTCTATCTACTGCTTGTCTTTAATGTACTTCATAATTTCAATCTGTCCTTACTTGCATCCCCTCTATTTTATGCAACCTGAAACATGCTTGTATTCTTTTCCAGTTGTATTGATCTGAAACAGTGACCTTGCCCTTGGCCTCCCAGCCCCCACCCACCTGGCTTCACCCATCATTTAGCTGCTTCCCTGCACACCTTATTCTGGCATCTTCTCTCTCTTCCCCCCCCCCCCCTGTCGTGATAGGATCTTGGCCCTAAGCATTGACAGTTTACTCATTTCCATAGATACTGGCTGACCTACTGAGGTACTCAAGCATTTTGTGTGTTGCATTAGATGGGCTAGATTTGTAATCAGTAGAGAGGATGTGATTAAAACATAGATCTTTTGGTCTTCAACTGGGCCCACAATGCCAAACCTAAAAAAAAATCAAAAACACTAATCCTTCCTACTTACACAATATCCATATCCCTCCATCTTCCTTACATCAATGTTAAAAGTCTCTAACGTATTTGCCTCTACCACCACACCAGATGGCACATTCCAGGCATCAATGAGTCTGAGTAAAAAAACTTAACCCCACATTCCCTCTTGAACCTATCCCTCTCACCTTCAATGCATGGCCTCTGGTATTAGACACTTCTCTGGGGGAGAAAGATACTCCATGCCTGTCATAATCTTATAAACCACTTATCAGATCTCCCCTCAGCCTCCAATGCTTCAGAGAAAATTGAATCAAAGTTTATCCAGCCTTTCATGATAATCAGATATTATCCTGGTAAAACACTTCTGCACCTTCTCCAAAACCTGAGGTAACCAGAACTCTTATCCTGAGAGCCTTTCGAGTATTTTAGTAACAGATGTAAATGTGTGCTTGTTAAGTGGTAAGTAATTCAATCACTTGTTCTCTTAAAGCAAGCTGTTCCAGCCTTTTTATGCCATAGACCAACACCCATCAAGCAGGGGGTCTCTGGACTCCAGGTTGGGAACATTTGCCTTGGGTCCTCAGTTGGCTGTAGAGGCTAATCTGGGATCCACATTCTGGTGCAGTGTGGGAAAGAGTAAGTCAAGAGATGGTAGTTTTTCCCATATACACTTGCATAGAAATGCAGGACTGAGGTCGCAATCAGATCAGCTGTGATCTTATTAAATGGCTTGAGTGACCTACTCTTGCTCCAAGTCAGGAATCAGACAGCTGGAAATTTACATGTAGTGAAATAAAGATGTGGAACAGGCCATTCTGCACACAATGTTGTGCTGAACCAGCTAAAAAGCAAATCAAAACCATCCAAACCCTAATCCCTCCTACCTTCATCATGTCCGTATCCCTCCCATCTTCCATGCATCCATATGACCAAGCATCTTTTAAACCCAGTGCATTCCAGGCAACCACCATTCTCTAAGTAAAATACTTACCCCTCAAATCCCCCTTGAACTTAACACCCCTCTCACCTTCTGGTATTAGACATTCCTACTCTGGGAAACAGATACTCTGACACTTGTAAACCTCATATCAGTTCTCCTTTCAGCCTCCAGTCTCCAGAGGAAACAACCCATGGTTGTCCAGCCTCTCATGATAGTATATGCCCTTGAAACCAGGCAGCATCCTGGTAAACCTCTTCTGCACCCTCTCCAAAGCCTCAGTATCCTTCCTATAGTGGCTGATCAGTACTCTCATCCTGAGAGATTTTGAGTATTTTAATAACAGAAGTAAATGTGAGCTTTATAATTGTGGTAGTGGTGCAATTAGTCAAGTGGAGTAAATTGTTCTCCTAGAGCAAGGGTTCCCAACCTTTTTATGTCATGGACCAACGCTAACACTATTAAGCAAGGGGTCTCTGGCCCCCAGGTTGGGAAGCCCTGTCACGATTGGTGGGCCCTCAGGTGGCTGTGGAGTCCAATCTAGAATAGACATTCTGGTGCAGTGGGCAAGAGTACGAGAGGAGATGGCAGCTTTTCTATATGCACATAAAGAAAATTGCCCAGCAGATTATCAGCACCCAATTGCCCACCATTGAGAACATCTACCATAAACGCTGCCTGGGGAGGGTGACAAGCATTATCAAGGATGCATCTCACCTTAACCTTGGACTTTTTACTCTCCTCTCATCCAGTAGGCCCTACAGGAGCCTCCGCCCCCATACTAGCAGGCTCAGGAAGAGCTTCTTCCCTGAGGCTGTGACCCTGCAGAAACACACATCACAGCGCTAAACAGTATTGCAACTATATTGTACTGTGTTCGTACTTTTATATTTGCATGCTGGAGCACTCTTTATTTGCAGTTATTTTGTAAATAACACTATTCTTTTGCACTTATAGACAATAGGTGCAGAAGTAGACCATTCGGCCCTTCGAGCCTGCACCGCCATTTTGAGATCATGGCTGATCATCTACTATCAATACCCGGTTCCTGCCTTGTCCCCATATCCCTTGATTCCCCTATCCATAAGATACCTATCTAGCTCCTTCTTGAAAGCATCCAGAGAATTGGCCTCCACTACCTTCCGAGGCAGTGCATTCCAGACCCCCACAACTCTCTGGGAGAAGAAGTTTTTCCTTAACTCTGTCCTAAATGACCTACCCCTTATTCTCAAACCATGCCCTCTGGTACTGGACTCTCCCAGCATCTGGAACATATTTCCTGCCTCTATCTTGTCCAATCCCTTAATAATCTTACATGTTTCAATCAGATCCCCTCTCAATCTCCTTAATTCCAGCGTGTACAAGCCCAGTCTCTCTAAACTCTCTGCGTAAGACAATCCAGACATCCCAGGAATTAACCTTGTGAATCTACGCTGCACTTCCTCTACAGCCAGGATGTCCTTCCTTAACCCAGGAGACCAAAACTGTGCACAATACTCCAGATGTGGTCTCACCAGGGCTCTGTCCAAATGCAAGAGGATTTCCTTGCTCTTGTACTCAATTCCCTCTGTAATAAAGGCCAACATTCCATTAGCCTTCTTCACTGCCTGCTGCACTTGCTCATTCACCTTCAGTGACTGTTGAACAAGGACTCCTAGATCTCTTTGTATTTCTCCCTTACCTAACTCTACACCATTCAGATAATAATCTGCCTTCCTGTTCTTACTCCCAAAGTGGATAACCTCACACTTATTCACATTAAACGCCATCTGCCCACTCACCCAGCCTATCCAAGTCACCCTGAATTCTCCTAACATCCTCATCACATGTCACACTGCCACCCAGCTTAGTATCATCAGCAAATTTGCTGATGTTATTCTCAATGCCTTCATCTAAATTGTTGACGTAAATTGTAAACAGCTGTGGTCCCAATACCGAGCCCTGTGGCACCCCACTAGTCACCATCTGCCATTCCGAGAAACACCCATTCACCGCTACCCTTTGCTTTCTATCTGCCAACCAGTTTTCTATCCATGTCAATGTCTTCCCCCCCCCCAATGCCATGAGCTTTAATTTTACCCACCAATCTCCTATGTGGGACCTTATCAGATGCCTTCTGAAAATTGAGGTACACTACATCCACTGGATCTCCCTTGTCTAACTTCCTGGTTACATCCTCGAAAAACTCCAACAGATTAGTCAAGCATGATTTACCCTTGGTAAATCCATGCTGGCTCGGCCCAATCCTATCACTGCTACCTAGATATGCCACTATTTCATCCTTAATAATGGACTCTAGCATCTTTCCCACCACCGATGTCAGGCTGACAGGTCGATAGTTCTCTGTTTTCTCCCTCCCTCCTTTCTTAAAAAGTGGGATAACATTAGCCATTCTCCAATCCTCAGGGACTGATCCTGAATCTAAGGAACATTGGAAAATGATTACCAATGCATCCGCAATTTCCAGGGCCACCTCCTTTAGTACCCTAGGATGCAGACCATCTGGACCTGGGGATTTGTCAGCCTTCAATCCCATCAGTTTACTCATCACCGTTTCCTTCCAAATGTCGATCTGTTTCATTTCCTCTGTTACCCTATGTCCTTGGCCCATCCATACATCTGGGAAATTGCTTGTGTCTTCCTTAGTGAAGACAGATCTAAAGTACTTATTAAATTCTTCTGCCATTTCTCTGTTTCCCATAACAATTTCACCCAATTCATTCTTCAAGGGCCCAACATTGTTCTTAACTATCTTCTTTCTCTTCACATACCTAAAAAAGCTTTTGCTATCCTCCTTTATATTCCTGGCTAGCTTGCGTTCATACCTCATTTTTTCTCCCGGTATTGCCTTTTTAGTTAAGTTCTGTTGTTCCTTAAAACTTCCCAATCATCTGTCCTCCCACTCAGCTTAGCTCTGCCATACTTCCTTTTTTTTAATGCTATGCAATCTCTGACTTCCTTTGTCAACCACTGTGGCCCCTTTCCCCCCTTTGAATCCTTCCTTCTCTGGGGAATGAACTGATTTTGCACCTTGTGCATTATTCCCAAGAATACCTGCCATTGCTGTTCCACTGTCTTTTCTGCTAGGATATCCGTCCAGTCAACTTTGGCCAACTCCTCCCTCATGGCTCCATAGTTTCCCCTGTTCAACTGCAACACTGACACCTCCGAGCTGCCCTTATCCTTCTCAAATTGCAGATAAAATCATATTATGATCACTACCTCCTAATGGCTCCTTTACTTCAAGATCGCTTATCAAATCCTGTTCATTACATAACACTAAATCCAGAATAGCTTTGTCCCTGGTCGGCTCTCGTACAAGCTGTTCCAAGAATGCATCCCGTAAGCACTCTACAAACTCCCTATCCTGGGGTCCAGCACCAACCTGATTCTCCCAGTTCACCTGCATGTTGAAATCCCCCATAACTACTGCGACATTACCTTTGCCACATGCCAATGTTAACTCCCTATTCAACTTGCACCCAATATCCATGCTACTGTTTGGTGGCCTGTAGACAACACCCATTAGGGTCCTTTTGCCCTTACTGTTCCTCAGTTCTATCCACACAGATCTACTTCTGATCCTATGTCCCCCCTTGCAAAGGACTGAATCTCATTCCTCACCAACAGGGCCACCCCACCCTCTCTGCCCACATTTCTGTCCCTACGATAGCACGTATACTCTTGTACATTCATTTCCCAGGTCTGATCTCCCTTCAGCCATGTCTCCGTTATCCCAACAACATCATAGTTACCCATTCGCACCTGAGCTTCAAGCTCATCTGCCTTATTTCTGACACTTCGTGCATTCAGATATAGAATTTTTAGCCCATTTCTCCTCTCTCCGTTTGAATCGCTGCCTATTGTGCTTAACCCAGCTCCCCGAACTCCCATCGGGCTATACGCCCCTAGAATTTTGTTGTCCTTCCTAAATTTATCTATTCTTTCTGCACATTTAACTCTATGTTCCGTCAGACCATCCCTCTGTACATGTGTCCTCCTTATCACTTGTTCCACCTCACCTTTCTCTACTACACACTTAATATTCTGGAACCGTGTAGTCCCCACCTGTCCTTTATTCTTCCTCTCGCTATCCTCTCTCACATTCTGGATCCCCGCCCCCTGCAAATTTAGTTTAAACCCCCCCCAAGAAGCACTAGCACTTCTGGTTAGATGCTAACTGCATTTCATTGGCTTTGTATCTGTTCTTGGCACAATGGCAATAAAGTTTAATCTAATAATCTAATAAATGCAGAGCTGAGGTCACAATCAGATCGGTTGGGATTTTTTGAATGGCTGAGCAGGCTTGAGTGTGTACACTGCTCTTTCAAATTTCTACAGATGTACCATTGAAAGCATTTTAACTGGCTGCATCACTGGTCTGGTATGGGGTGGGGGTGGGGCGCTATTGAACAGGATTGAAATAAACTACAGAGAGTTGTACACTTAGTCAGCTCTATCATGGGCACCAGCCTCCATAGTATCCAAGACATCTTCAAGGAATCCATCATTAACAGCCCTCCCATCACCCAGGACATGCTCTCTTCTCATTGTCTTCTCATCAGGGAAGAGATACAGGAGCCTTGAAGACATACACTCAGCAATTCAGGAACAGCTTCTTCCCCTCTGCTATCAGATTTCTGAATGGACTTTGAACCCATAAACACTGCCTCACTACTGTTTTTGCACAGCTTATTTAACTTTTTAATATACATGTATTTAGTGTAATCAGATCCCCAACGATGGGTAAATAGCCCTATGTCTTGTGGACAGCCTCGGGTGAGCCAAAAGCTACTCGAGTAAACCCAGTCAGAAAGTCTGGAGTGGAGCTCCTCCAAACAAGCTGATGTCAAACATATTGCTTTGCTTTCCTTTGGACTACACCAGTGAGGCCAAGAGGGTTCTTGACGACTGGGCGTTCCAGGATCTCCATACCTTCCAGCCAGGCTTGTGCTCTGAAGAGGTCACTCCAGTACTGCCGTTCACAGCAGAAGAACCGACAAGGGAGGCAGCAGGTACGAGCAATACGCCAGTTGGTGAGGGCTTAGAAAATGGGCACAATGAACCGTTTTTGACTGTGCTGACCCGCCAGTCTGCCTGCCCACTGTCCTTTGAGACAGACAGGTGTCATCATTTACTGTAATTCAAAGACTGATTATTATGTATTGCAATGTACTGCTGGTAAATTTGAATCTGATTCTGAACTATCCAGAGCTGGAGAGCCCCGACACAAACAGGAAACGCTGGTTGTCCAGCCGTAACACTAGGTAAATAGTACCTTTGTACACATGATAATTATAAGCATGTGACATCCTTGTCTTGTGTACTCTTCATATTGATCAAATCATTACACAGTGCATTGAGGTCGTACAGGGAAAGCAATACCTGCTCATGGACTGTTCGTCCTACTCCCATCAGGGAAGATGCAACGCAGCATCCATACCAGGACCATCAGACTCAAAAGCAGCTACTAACGCCAAGCGCTCAAACTGATCAACACCTCCACCCATTAACACACGCAACCTCTACTACATGCACATTACCTCGTGTCACTTTATGTACGTACAATTATTCTATGTGTTTAACGTTACTGGTACATTGTGTGTTATAGGGTTGCTTTTATTTATTAAGAGTCAGCAATGTACAGTACAGAAACTGGCCTTTCGGCCCATCTAGCCTATGCCAAACTATTTAAACTGATTTGCACCAGGACCAGAGCCATCCATGTACCTATCCAAACGTCTCTTAAACTTTGAAATTGAGCTTGCATGCACCACTCATGCTGCCAGCTTGTTCCACATTCTCATGACCCTCATGTTCCCCTTAAACTTTTCACCTTTCACCCTTAACCCATGACATCTAGTTGTAGTCCCACTCAACCTCGGTGGGAAAAGCATGCTTGCATTTACTCTCACTACGCCTCTCATAATTTTATATGCCCCTATCAAATCCCCCCTCATCTTCTACGTTCCAAGTAGTAAAGTCCTAACCTATTCAATCTTTCTTTATTATCTGGTCCTGGCAACATCCTTGTAAATTTTCTCTGGACCTTACATCCTTTCTTTAGGTCGGTGTCATAACTGCATACAGTACTTCAAATTATACAACTTCACCAAATCATCACTGGGACAGCCAATTAGTTTTAAAAGTCACACAATTAGTTAATTTGAGATCCGTTTTGGAAACCTGTGTGAATTTAAGGTGTTTCGATTGATTATAGTAAAAATACACATGAATCAGGAAAGACCAACTGCTGGTGGGTCAGTATCCTGGCAAAAAAAACTCCACCATGAAGACAAAAGGGCACTCCAAGCATCTCTGTGAAAAGGTAACTGAAAAACATAATTCAGGAGATGGATACAAAAAAATTTCCAAATCACTGACTGTCCCTTGGAGTACAGTTAAGTCAATCATCAAGAAATGGAAAGGATCCAACATGGCTGTAAATCTGCCTAGAGCAGGCCATCCTCAAAAACCGAGTGACCGTGCAAGAAGGGGACTGGTGAGGGAGGCCACCAAGAGACCTATGACAACTCTGGAGGAGTTACAAGCTTCAGTGGCTGAGATGGGAGAGACTGCACACACAACAACTGTTGCCCGGGTGCTTCACCAGCCACAGCTTTATGGGAGAGTGGCAAAGAGAAAGCCACTGTTGAAAAAAAAATTCACATGAAATCTCAGCTAGAGTTTGCCAGAGGCATGTGAGAGACTGAAGTCAGCTGGAAAAAGGTTTTATGGACTGATGAAACCAAAATTTGAGCTTTTTGGCCATCAGACTAATTGCTATGTTTGGTGTCAGATACCGCACATCATTGCTACCGTGAAGCATGGTGGTGGCTGCATCATGCTGTGGGGATGCTTCACTGCAGCAGGCCCTGGAAGGCTTGTGAAGGTAGAGGGTAAAATGAATGCAGCAAAATACAGGGAGATCCTGGGGGAAAACCTGATAGTCTGCAAGAGAACTACAACTTGAGAGAAGATTTGTTTCCCAGCAAGACAACAACCCCAAGCATAAAGCCAAAACTGCACAGTAATAGCTTTAAAACAGCAAAGTTAATGTCCTGGAGTGGCCAAGTCAGAGTCCAGACCTCAATCAAATTGAGAATTTGTGGCTGGACTTGAAAAGGGCTCATGATCCCCATGCAATCTGACAGAGCTTGGGCAGTCTTGTAAAGAAGAATGGGGAAAAATTGCAGTGTCCATATGCGCAAAGCTGATAGAGGTCTATCCACACAGACTCAAGGCTGCAATTGCAAAGGCTGTTCATCTATTAAATACTGACTTTTTGTAATTAATTTAGATCACTTTTTTTTAGGTCTGTCTTCACTTTGTCACAAACAGCCTTTTTCTGTTGATCAGTGTCAAAAACAGCCAAATTAAATCCACTGGGATTCAATGTTGTAAAAGTATAAACCTGAGAATTTCCATAGGGGAGGGGAGGGTGAATACCTTTTATAGGCACTGTGTGTCCTTGCTGGTGGGTAGGCTGGTGCTGGTGATGTACTGTATTGGACTACCTATCATACAACTTTCCTGTCTGCTGCATGGCAGTTTCCATATCATACAGTGTTGCAGCACGTTCGGGTGCTCCCCACTGCCCATCTGTAGAATGACGTGAGCATCGACGTGCAGAGTCCAGCTCTCTTGGGCCGCCTCAGAAAGCAGAGGCATTGGTGACCTTTCCTGATTGTGGAGGATTTGTTCTGGGGCCAGGAGAGGTTGTGCGAGTTGAGCACTCCCAGGAATTAGACACTGCCTGTTGTACAGCTGGCATTTACGGCAGCAATGAAGGTCCCCCCATCTCTGTCTGTCCTCGGCCATCTTCTCTATTGTGTCCCAGGTGTGGTTTAGGGTCCTCATTTCTGCCTCTACAGCTAGCTTGCCAGTGTTGTACAAGATTCGTACATACCAAAAATCTTATTTCTGGGGGTGTTCAGGGCTTCCTTCAACGTGCCGGTAGATTGCTCTCAGTTTTCACTGCTGTCGGTCACACAAATCCCGGGTGGAGACTCAGGAATACCGTCACACTCAGATGTAGAAGGATTTTTTATTGCTGTTTCCGTAATAATTTGTTTGACCAGTCAGGGTTGTTGGCCCTGAGCTGAACCCCCCGAACCTGGAGGACCAGTGGATCACTCTGAGTCTGGCCTCTACCCTTTGACCTGTTTGGCATGGATGACCCAACCAAGAGCCAAAGCACAGGCCCTAACTCCATTCACCATAGCTCTCCGGGTCATTGAGGCGTGCAAGACTCCAAACCCTACAACAAGGTTGTGGTCCTCTCTGAGGTGTTGACATTAAAGAGGAGGTCATTTACCTGGCACCTGGCCTCCAATTCTTCCACCTCATCTCTGTAGGCCGTCTCACTGTTGTGTGATTGGCAAACCTGACGATGTGATTGCTCGGGAGTTTTCACAGTGCAGCACTTGTAAGGATATTAAACTAAAACATCTCAGTAACTCTCCACAGCTGCTGCCTGACCTGCTGAGTATTTTGCACCTTTTTTACTTAACTAGCTCTTGCCCCAGTTTTTGAATCTTCTCCCCATTTCTGCATCAGGCAGCCTCTCAGCCACCACTGATTTCCTCTCACCTTCAACTTCTGAACTTCCCTTCCAGTTTTTCCCATTGCACTGCCTTCATTGGAACTTTCAAAACTTACTGCTTTGGCAAGGTCACCAATCAACTGTCCCAATTTTCATTCGGGTATGTCACCGAAGACACTCACAAGCTTCCATCGTGGAGAGAGTTCCAACTGGCCACATCACTGTCCGGTTTGGGGTGAGGCACTGGACAGGCTCAAAAGAAACTACAAAGAGTGGTAAAATTAGTCAGCTCCATCATGGGCACTGATCTCCCCAGCATCCAGAACATCAAGGAGCGATGACTCAAAAAGTCAGTGTCCGTCATAGGGGACTCACATCATCCAGGACAAGCCCTCTTCTCATTGCTACCATCAGGGAGGAGGTACAGGAGCCCGATGACACACTCTCAACAATTCATGAGCAGCTTCTTCCCCTCCGCCATCTGATTTCTAAATGGACATTGAACCCACGGACACTACATTGGAAACCTATTTTTTAAAATAATACTTTTTATAAGATTTGTAACGAGAGCTGTATAACTCATCTCCCTCTACCTTAGGCCATAAACTTATTTGCTGTGGACACTCACTGGAAGTCCAAGATCCGTATGCTCCACGACTGCTTGACTAAGTGTGTAAATGTAGGAGGGGAGGGTGAAAAATAAATGTGCTAGGTTTTCTAAAATTGACTCCTTCTACCTTAGGCCACGAACTTATCAATCACCCCTCATACACCTCTTGGCATCGTTTCTCAGCGTTCATCGTTTATCTAGTTTGCAGACTTGTATGTTTGCACTCTAAAATAAACTGAAATCTTGGAATTAAGAGTGCTCACCGTTCCTGACTCCCAGATCAGAAAATAAATAGAGATCCAAAAACAACTTATTTACTCTACTTACTTACTTTAGCTACTATACAGATGCACACTTACAGTTTATATTATGTACAGGTGGCACAGTTTGCACACCCAGTTCATTTCATGCTGCTGCCTGTAAGGAGTTTGAATGTTCTCACCATGACCATTTGGGATTCAGTACTCCGGTTTCCTCCCACAGTCCAAAGACTACCAGTTGGTCGATTAACTGGTCATTGAAAATTGTCCTGTGATTAGGCTAGGGTTAAAACGGGGGCTTGCTGGATGGCTTGGCTTGAAGGACCTGTTCCACGCTGTATCTTAACAAATTAATTAATTAACTTTGCTCCATTTGATTATTTGTTTCCTTTTAATACCACACCCTATTTAACCCTACATACTTTTGTATCTGTACTAAACGGTCTACTGTTCAAGTGTTCAGTGGTCAAGGTTAACCATGGACGTTGTGTCCTAGCTGTCTAGATACACAACCCTGGGCAGTACAACATGGAGAGCAAGCTGCCCATGTAGCAAGCTCCCCATCTCCACGCATCTAATGAACCCAAAGGACCGGGAGAGAAGTCGCCGAGGCTGCCAGTCAGTTCCGGATTTTTCCCCCGGGGTTTACTCCCGAAGCCTTCCCCATGAGTGGGCAAAGCCACAAGGTTTGAGATCAGAGTTTTCCTGCTCCTGGATGAACAGACGAGCTCATCTGTCCAAAGCGACTGGTTTTAAGGACCCAGTAACCTGCACTTTCCCCTTCTCCTGTCAGTCGAAACAGTTCCGCCAGGATTAGTAGCCAAGCCACATGTGAAGGCCAGGAGCCGGACTTGATTGTCAGAGGCTATTTGAGGCGTACACCATTGGGAACATTTAATAGGAAGTGGGAGCTGATCCCCTTTACCACCCCCGCCTATAACAACCTTAAGGAACCTGTTCAAGTGTTCACAGTTTGTTTATTTAACAGAGCAGCCATCATGACACGAGTTGAGAAGCCACTGCATTGAAAAATACCGTTTATCTCAACTCCATTACAATAAATTCCTGTTAACAAAATACAGTACTGACACCTCACATCTGAGAGCCTTTCACAAACAAAAAGCAAGCCCTTGATGAGTCAATCGACTGCTCAGCTTCAAGTAGTAAAGATTGTTCTAACTGCCGCCTCCAACTGCTATGCTGCCCACTGCTCCAGCTAGAAGGTCTGCTGGTCTACCATGAAGATGATGTGGACTTTGTGGTCAAAGGATGCACAGATACACAGGCCTTGCTTATCGCTGTTCCAGTCCAGGCTTCCAACGGGCTGTGAGGAGAGGGAGATGCTGTTCAGGAGGGTGGGACTTGTCGAATCCTTGTCCTCTCGCTCATGGTCGGTCCTTTCACGCAGTTGTGAAGAATTGCTGCGGGAGAGACAGAGAAAGATGAACACACACAAAATGCTGGAGGAACTCAGCAGGTCAGACAGTGTCTATGGGCAGAGTAACACACACAAAATGCTGGAGGAACTCAGCAGGTCAGACAGTGTCTATGGTCAGAGTAACACACACAAAATGCTGGAGGAACTCAGCAGGTCAGACAGTGTCTATGGACAGAGTAACACACACAAAATGCTGGAGGAACTCAGCAGGTCAGACAGTGTCTATGGACAGAGTAACACACACAAAATGCTGGAGGAACTCAGCAGGTCAGACAGTGTCTATGGACAGAGTAACACACACAAAATGCTGGAGGAACTCGGCAGGTGAGACAGTGTCTATGGACAGAGTAACACACACAAAATGCTGGAGGAACTCAGCAGGTCAGACAGTGTCTATGGACAGAGTAACACACACAAAATGCTGGAGGATCTCAGCAGGTCAGACAGTGTCTATGGTCTGAGTAACACACACAAAATGCTGGAGGAACTCAGCAGGTCAGGCAGTGTCTATGGTCAGAGTAACAGACACAAAATGCTGGAGGAACTCAGCAGGTCAGACAGTGTCTATGGTCAGAGTAACACACACAAAATGCTGGGGGAGCTCAGCAGGTCAGACAGCGTCTATGGTCGGAGTAACACACACAAAATGCTGGAGGAACTCAGCAGGTCAGACAGTGTCTATGGTCAGAGTAACACACACAAAATGCTGGGGGAGCTCAGCAGGTCAGGCACCATCTATGGAAGTTAATAAACAGTCAACGTTTTGGGCCAAAACCCTTCTTCAGGACTGAGAAGGAAGGGGGAAGATGCCAAAATAAAAAGGTTTGGTGGGGGGAGGGGGAGGAGGACAAGTTAGAAAGTGATGGGTGAAGCCAGGTGTATGGGGAAGATAAAGGGCTGGAGAGGAAGGAATCTGATAGGTGAGGAGAGTAAGGGAAGGAGGAGGGGAACCGGGGGATGTGATAGGCAGCTGAGAAGAGGTAGGAGGCCAGAGTGGGAAACAGAAGAAGGGAAGGGAAAGGATTTTTTTTTACCGTAAGGAGAAATCAATATTAATGGCATCAGGTTGGAGGCTACCCAGACAGAGGGTGGCCCTCCACGTGGCACAAGAAGAGGCCATGGATCAACACATCAGAACGGGAATGGGAATCGGCATTAAAATTCTACTTCTGGCGGATGGAGCGGAGATGCTCGACAAAGCAGTCCCCCGATTTACAGCGGATCTCACCAGTGTGGAGGAGGCCACATCATGAGCACCGGACCCCAGCAGATTCGCAGGGGAAGCGTTGCCTCACCTGGATGGACAGTTCGGGGCCCTGAATGGAGGTGAGTGAGAACGTGAATGGGCAGGTGTAGCATTTCTGTCACTTGCAGGGAGAAGTGCCAGGAGGGAGGATCAATGGACGGAATCATGGAAAGGAGAGAGAGGGAGGTAAAGATACGTTTAGTGATAGGATCCTTTTGGGAATGGCGAAGTTGCGGAGGGTGACCTATCGGATGCAGAGGCTCGTGGGGTGGTGGGTGAAGACAAGAGGAACTCTATCATTGTTAGGGTGGGGGGAAGATGGGGTCAGAGCAGATGTTTGGGAGACAGAGGAGATGCAGGTGAGGACAGCATCAATGGTGGAGGAAGGGAAAGCCAGTTCTTTGAAGAGGAAGGCCACCTCCGATGCCCTGGAAGGGAAAAGGCATTTTTCCAGGAAACAGGGTGGGAAGGGGTGTAGTCAAGATAACCATGGGAACTGGTAGGTTTATGAAAGATACCAGTTGACAATTTGTCTCCAGAGATTGAGAAAGAGGAGGGAGGTGTCAGAAATGGTAAAAGATGCTTGGACAGATCCACAGAAGGTCTATCTTGTCTGGTTGGCTCAGTGGGACACCATGTCAATGAGTTTCTGCTGTGAATGGTGTTGTGGCTGGGGATCAGCAGAATTGGCCAGCGCCCTCCTCAACTTGGGAGGCTTTGGAGCTGTGCTGTACTGTTCTGTGCTTCAAGGTTCTTGTGATCAAAGGGGGTATGCACCTGAATATGAATAGGACTAGTTTAGACAGACCCTGCAATGTTAAATAGACCAGTAACTTTATTACAGAACTACAAGAGCAGGACTGACAATGGGAGTGAACCGAAGTAATTATAAGACCATAAGCTATCGGAACAGTATTTGGCTCACCGAGTCTTTCCCAACAGTCAATAATGATTGATTTATTTGCCCTCTCAACCCCATTCTCCTGCCTCCTTCCCACCCTCATTAAACAATCTCCACTTTAAATATGCACAATGATTTGGCCTCCACAGCTGCCTGTGGCAATGAATTCCACAGATTCGCCATCCTCTGGATAAAGAAATTCCTCAACCCCATTCTAAATGGATATCCTTGTATTCTGAGGCTGTGCAATTCTCCCGCTATTGGAAACATCCCTGCACATTTTCTTCATCTAGGCCAGGGGGTTCCCAACCTTTTTTATGCCATGGACTCCTACCATTAACTGAGGGGTCTATGGGCCTCAGGTTAGGAACCCCTGGTCCAGGCCTTTCAATATTTTGTAGGATTTAATGAGATCCCCCACACCCCATTCTTCTAAACTCCGGTGCATACAGGTCCAAAACCGTCAAGCTCCCTTTATCGTTTAACCCCTTCGTTCCCGGCATTCTCTGAACCCTCTCCAATGGCAGCACATCCCCGTCGTAGATAAAACTACTCACCATACTTCAAACGTACTCTGACCAATACAGCCTCAGCGTTCCATCCTTGCTTTTATATTCTAGTCCTCACAAAATGAATGCTAACATTGCACTTGCTACCAGCTCATGCTGCAAGGCCATCCTGCACCAGCATCCTTTGCCCCTCTGATTTGTGAGTTTTCTGCCCGTTTAGAAAACAGTCTACGCTTTCACTCCTTTTATCAACGTACATGGCCGTACACTTCCCAACACCGTATTCCATCAGCCATTCCCCCAATCTGCCGGTCTTCTGTAGACTCCTTGCCTCCTCAATGTTACCAGCCCCCTTCACTTAACATTTCTCATTTTCAGACCTGTATCCCCCCACCCCCAGACTATTAGAATTTGAACCTTCTCTCATCTTGTCCTCCAGACTCCCTTCTGTGACATCTGGTGACCGGGAAGCGAGTAACTTTCACTTTCGCCCCATCCCAGGCTCACAAGCTCTGCCCAAGAACAGAGGAACTCTGCAGGTCAGACAATATCTATGGAAGTGAATGAACAGTTGACACCTCACGCTGCGGCTGAAAAGGAAGGTTTAATTGCCAGAATAAAAAGGTGGGGGGGAAGGGAAGGAGTACAAGCTAGTAGGTGATAGGTCAGGGGTGTCAAACTCATTTTAGGTCACGGGCCGGATTGAGCAAAATGCAGCTTCATGCGGGCCGGATCAGTCGGACGCGTGCGAACGCAGCTTTCGTTGCCTCCGTTTTTTCAGCCTGCTCTCATGTGTCTCAGTCTCTGCTATAACTACAAAGTGTTTCACTTTACAAATTCCGTTTCTTATGAAGAAGACTGCCGAGCAAGACTGCCGAATAAACACTAAAAACCCTGAAAACCTGGTACCTGAATAAACTCAGCATTAGCCATATCATATGCCTTAGGCGCTTCGATTACTGGGGCCAGCTTTAATAGTAGTTAGATATTATCTCGCGGGCCAAAGATAATTCCACCGCGGGCCGGATTTGGCCCGCGGGCCTTGAGTTTGACATATATGTGATAGGTGAAGCCAGGCAGTTGGGGGAGGGGAAATGAAGTAAGAATCTGGGAGATGATAGGTGGAAAAAGTAAAGGACAAGAGAAGAAGAAAACATGGGAACAGATGGGAATGGGGATAGGAACACGGGAACATACGGGAATGGGGACAGGAACACGGGAACATACGGGAATGGGGATAGGAACACAGGAACATATGGGAATGGGGATAGGAACATGGGAACATATGGGAATGGGGATAGGAACACAGGAACATATGAGAATGGGGATAGGAACATGGGAACATATGGGAATGGGGATAGGAACACAGGAACATACGGGAATGGGGATAGGAACACAGGAACATATGGGAATGGGGATAGGAACATGGGAACATATGGGAATGGGGATAGGAACATGGGAACATGTCGGAATGGAAATGGGATAGTAATTCAAGTGATTGGCCACTGGGAACTCCCACTTTTCTTTGTGATCAGAACAGAGACGGTCTCCCTCCCCACTGTGCTGACCAGAGCCCAGCACCAGCCAATACAACAGACAGCCACTCACTGCTTCCAGAGATGCAGACTCCCAGCTCCTCCACTTGTTACGAAGATGGATCGATTCTGAGGGAGGTGCCTCACCGTCCAAGCTGTGGATCTGTATGGCTTCACGAAACAATGAAAATACAGTCATTGGTGAGTTTCTGCAGCTCAGTAACGGCAGAGGCACTCATCCCGTAAGACCACAACATACAGGAGCAGAGTTTGGCCGTCTGGCCCACCAGGTCTGCTCCACCAACCATTCCATCGAGACTTATTTTTATAAACCCATTCTTCTGCCTTCTCCCCACAACCCTTACTAATCTGGAGCTAATCAACCTCTGCCTTAAGTACACCCATTGACTTGACCTCCACTGCCTTCCTTGGTAATGAATTCCATGGATTCACCACCCTCCTGCTGAAGAATTTCTTCCTCAACTGAGTTTGAAAGGGATGTGCCTTTATTCCAGGGCTGTTCCCTCAGATCCAGGACACTGCCAACTACGGAAATATCCTCCCTACATCCACTCTATCCAGTCCTTTCAGGATCTGGTAAGTTTTAAAGAGACACCACCAGCCCACTCCATCCTTCTGAACTCCAGTAACTACAGGCCCAGAGACATCAAACGCTCCTCAAACATTAAGTTGTTGGCGTTTCCTCTGGGACAAAGACCACGTACAGTCTCTCTGTCTATGTCCCTGAAGATGTTATAAACCTTCATACGGTCACTTAACCAACCCAAAAGTGAAGTAAAAGATATTTCTATTGAATTTATCTGTTTAGAAAGACAAGGAGGAATTACGACCATTTTGAGATTGGAAAGGACAGAGAGAGGAAGTGTGATAACCAGAGAGAGTTAAGTATTTCCATGGCAACAGTAGGTTAGACCACATGACCATAAGACACTGTTGTTGTTCCTCGTGGTGCATCAGGCGGCAACCTTGCCGTTACTTTAGCATTTTTGTCTGCTTTTTCTACGCGGCCGAGTTGCTAGCTTGATGCCCAACCCAACCCAACCCAGCACGGATGGATGGAAAGCGTGCAAGGAGCCGGCCGGATTCGAACCCGGGATTGCTCACCTCGAAGGCCCATGCGGATGCCACCACACCACCGGCCAGCAATCATAAGACACAGGAGCAGAATTAGGCCATTTGGCCCATCAGGTCTGCTCTGCCATTCCATCACGGCTGATTTATTACCCCGACCTCCTGCTTTCTCCCTGTGACCTTTGACACTGTGACTAACCAAGAACCTAACAACCTCTGCTTTAAATATACTCAGTGACTTGGCCTCCACAACCGTCTGTGGCAATGAATTCCACAGATTCACCACCCTCTGGCTGAAGAAATTCCTCTTCATCTCTGATCTAAATGGACACCCCTCTATTCTGAGGTTGTTCCCTCTGGCCCTAGACTTACCCCACTACAAGAGGCATCCTCCCCATGTTCACTCTATCCAGGCCTTCAATATTCAATAGCTTTCAATTAGATCCCCCCTTTATTCTTCTGAACACCAGTGAGTACAGGCCCAGAACCATCAAATGCTCCTCATATATTAACCGTTGCATTCCTGTGATCAATCTCATGAACCCTCTCCAACACCAGCACATCCTTTCTTAGATAAAGGGCCCAAAACTGCTCACAATGCTCCAGCTACAGTCTCTCGTGATAAACCAGGCAGGCATCCTGGTAAACCTCCTCTGCACCCTCATCAAAACCTCAACATCCTTCCTATAGTGGGGCGACCAGAACTGTATGCAAAGCTGGGTCCTGTGCATATTTCTGGTCAGCACCTAAGAGGAAGAAGACGACTGAAGTGGAGAGAGTGCAGAGGAGATTCACCAGGAATTTCCCTGGGAATGGAGCGTTTGAGTGTTGGGGGAGACTGGGATTGTCTTTTAAGGCACTGGTCAGTCACAGGTGAGCAGTTTTAGATAGCCCATTTGTCAGCAGAAGAGCACTGGGTTTGGAGCAGACGTCAGGGGCTTAATGACAGTGGAGGAAGTGACGTATCAGTGCCCCGACGGAGTCCCTGCTCTGTAAATTTGCTGATGGTACACCCGTTGTTGGCAGAGTCTCAGATGCTGACGAGAGGGCGTAAAGCAGCGAGATATGCCAGCTAGTTGAGTGGTATCACAGCATCAAATTTCACTCAAAGTCAGTAAGATCAAAGAACTGATTGTGGACTTCAGGGAGGAAAAGTCGAAGGAACACACACCAGTCCTTGTAGAGTGATCAGAGGTGGAGAGAGGGAGCAATTTCAAATTCCTGGGTGTCAATTTCTTTGGGGACCTAAACTGGACCCAACAATATGGATGCAGTTATAAAGAAGGCAAGACAGCAGCTATATTTCATTAGGAGTTTGAGGAGATTTGTTTTATCACCAAAAACACTTGCAAATTTCCATAGATGTACCGTGGAGAGCATTTTAACTGGCTGAATCACTGTTTGGTATTTGGCTACTGCACAGGATCGAAGTAAGCTGCAGAGAGTTGTAAACTCAGTCAGTGCCATCACGGGCACTAGCCTCCGTAGTATCCGGGACATCTCCAAGGAGCAATGCCTCAGAAAGGTGACGTCCATCATTAAGGACCCCCACCACCCCAGGACATGCCGGCTTCTCATTGCTACTGTAAGCAAGGAGATACAGAAGCCTGAAGACACACACTCAACAATTCAGGAACAGCTTCTTCCCCTCTGCCATCCGATTTCTGAATGGACACTGAACCCATGAACACTACCTCACTACTTTTTTATTTCTATTTTTGCACTACTTACTTATACTACTGTAATTCATTCTTTTTTTACAACACTCGCCAGTGATATTAAACCTGATTCTGAATGCGCGCACCCCAATCTCAAAACTTAACTCTTTCAGCTCCAGTGTTCTCCGGTTCATCAGAGTCGTGCCCCCCCTCTGTCAGCCCAAGCCTTACCTTCTCACTCCGACAGGAAAAGCCCTTGTTGGCATTGTACTCCTGCATGTTGAAGATGTGAATCCTTCCCTCCAGGGTCGTCACGACCAGCTTATTTAAAGTGCTGTCTTTCTTGTCAAACTCCATGCAACATGCCTGTTGAAGATGGAAACCCAGAAACGTTACGATCACACAGTACTGCGCAAAGGTCTTAAGCACGTAGATGTAGCTAGGATACTGAGCAAAAGCCTTGGGCGCATCTACACTTGGCTAGGGTGCTGAAGACTTTTATACAGTACTGTTATTTGTCAACGTGGAGCGGAGAGCAAGTTTGTAAATCTTGCGGGTGCACAGCATGTTGGGAATGGTGAGGGCGGAGCGCCGTGGGAGGGGTGTGGGACAGGTGGCAGAGACAGAGTGCCAGGGGCAGGGGGTGGTGCAGGAGCAGACACACACAGCTCTGTGACACTATTGTCTCTCAATGTAAAGTTATTATCAAAGAATGTACAATACTGTGCAAATGTCTTAGGCACATATACATTTACATGACAGCCAGGGTGCCTAAGATTTTTGCACAGTATAGTAGTGATTTCATGTATTGCACTGTACCAGTCTCTCAGCCACGCATTAATACGCCTGATCATGCTATTCCTGTGCTCGTTAGCATGTGGCACAGGCAGCAATCCTGAGATCAGCTTCCTACCCAACTCCCTGAATTCTCTTCAGGACCTCCTCCCTTTCTCTACCTGTACCACTGGTGAATGCAGGCCTACAGAACCTCCTGTCTGTTCCCCTATTCCACATTCCTCATCTCCTTCTCTCCCTTCTGCACCACGGAACCAGGCTCAGTGACAGAGACCCAATCGCCGTGGTCGTCCTCTGTCAGGTCACCCCCCCCCCGACAGCATCCAAAACGGGATAATGATTACTGAGGGGGACGGCCACAGGGCTGCTCTCTACTGTCTGATCCCTTCCCTGACCGTCACCCACTCCTGCAGCCGCGGGGTGACTAACTCCCTGTAGCCCCTCTCTATCTCCTGCTCACTCTCCCTAATAAGCTGCAGGTCATCGAGCCGCAGCTCCAGGTCCCTTACACAGTCTCTCAGGAGCTGCAACTCGGTGCACCTGGTGCAGACGTGGCCCTCTGGGAGACTGGAAGATTCCCGGGGCTCCCACATCCGACACCCAGAGCAAAGTACTAACCCTACGGACGTGCTCTCTATTCCTCTAAAAAAAAAGCGAAGTCACTCACCCGCTGACCCTGTGCCACCTCTTTCTAATGGTTTGATTTCATTTTTTTACCAGGGATCTGTTACGGTGCTCTATCTAGCTGGACTGTACCTTCTGTAACTATAACAGTTTGCTCTGCAACTTTGTGTGAGTGACGATAAACCTGATTGTGCTATAGGTCTCCATTGCACAGACCTACACGTGGGCCAACCAGCAGAGTTTCCAGCTTATCATCATCACATATTTACACAAATGCTGAAGATGACATCTTCATCTCCCACTTGTCAGCACACTCCCTCTTTATCTGTCTACGTCTCGGTAACTTTAACACTACGTGTTTTGAGACAGCAGAGTGGTGTAGCAGTTACCATAATGCCACTACTGCACCAGTGACCTGGGTTCGACTGCGGTCTGTCAGGAGTCTTGTGTGTTCTCCCTATACCCCGGTGGGCTCCTCTCACATTCCTTTGGGTTAGTGGGTTAATTTGTCATGAGTGCATTTGGGTGGTGCTAGCTGGCTGGACCTGTTACTGACAAGGGAAAATCTGTGGATGCTGGAAATCCAAGCCACACACACAGAATGCTGGAGGAACTCAGCAGGTCAGACAGTGTCTATGGACAGAGTAACACACACAAAATGCTGGAGGAACTCAGCAGGTCAGACAGTGTTAATGACAGAGTAACACACACAAAATGCTGGAGGAACTCAGCAGGTCAGACAGTGTTAATGACAGAGTAACACACACAAAATGCTGGAGGAACTCAGCAGGTCAGACAGTGTCTATGGTCAGAGTAACACACACAAAATGCTGGAGGAACTCAGCAGGTCAGACAGTGTCTATGGTCAGAGTAACACACACAAAATGCTGGAGGAACTCAGCAGGTCAGACAGTGTCTATGGTCAGAGTAACACACACAAAATGCTGGAGGAACTCAGCAGGTCAGACAGTGTCTATGGTCAGAGTAACACACACAAAATGCTGGAGGAACTCAGCGGGTCAGGCAGTGTCTATGGTCAGAGTAACACACACAAAATGCCGGAGGAACTCAGCAGGTCAGACAGTGTCTATGGACAGAGTAACACACACAAAATGCTGGAGGAACTCAGCAGGCTGGGCAGCATCTAGGAAAAGAGTACAGTCGACGTTTCGGGCTGAAACCCTTCGGCAGGGCTGGAGAGAGAGAGATGAGCAGTAGATCTGAAAGGTGGGGTGAGGGGAGTAATGCTGGGTGATAGGTGAAACCGGGAGGGGGAGGGATGAAGAAAAGAGCTGGGAAGTTGATTGGTGAAAGAGACAGAGGCCATGGAAGAAAGAAAAGGGGGAGGAGCACCAGAGGGAGGCGATGGGTGGGCAAGGAGATGAGGTGAGGGAGGGAAAAGGGGACGGGAAGTGGTGAAGGAGGAGGGTGGGGGGCATTACTGGAAGTTTGAGAAATCGATGTTCATGCCATCAGGTTGGAGGCTACCCGGATGGAATATAAGATGTTGTTCCTCCAACCTGAGTGTGGCCTCATCACGACAGTGGAGGAGGCCATGGATGGGAATATCAGAAAGGGAACGGGAAGTGGAATTAGAATGAGTGACCACTGGGAGATCCCGCCTTTTCTGGCGGATGGAGTACAGGTGCTCAGCGAAGCGGTCTCCCAATCTACGTTGGGTCTCACTGATATACGGAGGCCACACCGGGAGCACCGGACACAGTCGATGACCCCAGCAGACTCACAGGTGAAGTGTCACCTCACCTGGAAGGACGGTTTGGGGCCCTGAATGGTGGTGAGGGGGGGGGGGGGAGGTGTAGGGGCACTTGTTCTGCTTGCAAGGGTAAGTGCCAGGTGGGAGATCAGTGGGGTGGGATGAATGGACAAGGGAGTGAGGGGGGGGGCAGAGAAGGACGTGCTTGGTGGTTAGATGGCACTGCAGGTGGCGGAGATTTCACGATTACGTGCTGGATGCAGGGGCTGGTGGGGTGGTAGGCGAGAGGAGGAACCCTGTCTCTGGTAGGATGGCAGGAGGGGGGATGGGGTAAGAGCATTTTGTGCGTGGGCCCTGTTAACGCACTGCACTTTCTCTGTAACTGTGACACTTTATTCAGCAACTCTGCTATTGATTTACCCGGTTCTAGCTCGAGGCATTGTGTAACGACAGCATGCAAGAACAGTGCTACCAAAGGCAACATCCTCAAGATGGTTCATGAAGCCACTTCTTTCACTTCTGTTTATTTCAGATGTGGCTCAGCTACCACTGGAACCTGTTATCTACACTCTGGTGGCGCGATTTTGGGCCGATTGGGCCATCTGGTGCTTTGCTGTCTCAGAGGGGGCTCTATGAGTCTGCGACCAAAGTGCACGGCATTGAGGCCAGGAAGCCAGGAGAAGGGGCCTAGGCCCATGCTCGACTCCATCCCTCACTGACTAAAGCACCAAGGTAGACTGAAATCATCGAGGTGCTGCAGTATGTAGACTTAGACTCTTAATTCACATGTGTGATGTTTTATGATCGCTCTTTTTTTGTTGCTACTTTCAACACTGGGCTAAAATGCATTGAAATATGCCTTTTGATTTTGTGTTTTTGCTCATTCTTCTTCGGTGCTGTTCGCACCATTTTTTTTTTTGCAAAACAATTTTGTCTGATCTTTTTCTTTCACCAGGTTGGTTCCATGGTGTTTCTTTGTTTCGTGGCTGTCTGTGGGGAATGCGAATCTCAGGGTTGTGTACAGTATACTTCGATAATAAAGGTACTTTGAACCTTTGACAAGCTTTTCACTGTATCTTGAGTCATGTGACAGTAATCAAACAATACCAATACCAGCTATGTACCAGAACTTCGGCAGATGGAAACCGGAGGTCCATCAGCCAGTCCTCAATTCAGCAACGTGGAATTACTTGGTGTTATTACTTCGAACTGGGCCCATCAAGCAAGTGCAAGTGCAAGTACAAAGAAAGCATGGCAGCGCCTCTACTTCTGTGCAAGTTGGCGACAATTCTGCATGACATATAAAACTTCGACAAACTCTATAGGTGAGTGGTGGACAGTGTATTGCTTGGCCTGTAAACACCAATACTCATGAATGGAAAACACTACAAAGAGTAAAGGATATGGCCAGTCCATCACGGGTGAAGCCTTCCCCACTACTGAGCACATCCACCTGAAACACTGTCGTAGGAAAGCAGCATCCGTCCTCACAGACCCCCACCACCCAGGCCACACTCTCTTCTCGCTGCTGCCATCAGGAAGAAGGTACAGGAGCCTCAGGTCCCACACCATCAGATTCAGGAACAGTTATTACCCCACAACCATCAGGCTCCTGAACCAGTGTGGATAACTTCACTCACCACAATGAGCCTCAGGTCCCACACCACCAGGTTCAGGAATAGTTATTACCCCTCAACCATCAGGCTCCTGAACCAGTGTGGATAACTTCACTCACCACAATGAGCCTCAGGTCCCACACCACCAGGTTCAGGAACAGTTATTACCCTACAACCATCAGGCTCCTGAACCAGTGTGGATAACCTCACTCACCACAATGAGCCTCAGGTCCCACACCACCAGGTTCAGGAACAGTTATTACCCCTCAACCATCAGGCTCCTGAATCAGTGTGGGTAACTTCACTCACCACAATGAGCCTCAGGTCCCACACCACCAGGTTCAGGAACAGTTATTACCCCACAACCATCAGGCTCCTGAACCAGTGTGGATAACTTCACTCACCACAATGAGCCTCAGGTCCCACACCACCAGGTTCAGGAACAGTTATTACCCCTCAACCATCAGGCTCCTGAACCGGTGTGGATAACTTCACTCACCACAATGAGCCTCAGGTCCCACACCACCAGGTTCAGGAACAGTTATTACCCCACAACCATCAGGCTCCTGAACCGGTGTGGATAACTTCACTCACCACAATGAGCCTCAGGTCCCACACCACCAGGTTCAGGAACAGTTATTACCCCACAACCATCAGGCTCCTGAACCAGTGTGGATAACTTCACTCACCACAATGAGCCTCAGGTCCCACACCACCAGGTTCAGGAACAGTTATTACCCCTCAACCATCAGGCTCTTGAACTAAAATGGATAACTGCACTTGCCCCATCATTGAAATGTTCCCACAATCAATGGACTCACTTTCAAGAATTCTTCATCTCATGCTCTTGATATTTATTGCTTATTTATTTATTATTATTATTATTTCTTCTTCTTGTATTTGCACAGTTTGTTGTCTTCTGCACCCTAGTTGAACGCCCGAGTTGGTGCGGTCTTTTATTGATTCTGTTAATTGTTGTTATTCTAGGGATATGTTGACTTTGCCCACATGAAAATGGATCTCAGGGTTGTGTATGGTGACATATATGAACTTTGACAATAAATTTACTTTGAAATTCGAGAACTGCCTTCAGCATAAGTGGGACCTGCCTACTGAACCCAGATCTGGGGATGAAGTTGCCATTTCACATCAGATGCAGAAATGCTAACACTTTTGATGCATTTTCTCCTGTCAGTTCAACCTTACCCCACTCTTGATGTTTGTCTCCCATCGAACCTCCATGTTCCGCAGGTCAAACAGTTTGATGTCCCCGTTGTCGTAGCCGGCACAAACACAGCGGTCCCACTGACTACACGCGTGACCTGAGACACAGATCAAACACAAATTTTTAACACGCCGTGGGGGGGGGGGGAAGAGTGAAAAAGGAGAGGGGGAAGGGGAAGGGAGGGGGAAGAGGGAGGAGGAGGAAGAGGGGAAAGGGAGGAAAAAGGGGGAAAGAGAGGGTGGAAGAGGGAACGGGAGGGGAGAATAGGGGAAGAGAGTGGATGAAGAGGGGTTAGGGAGGGGATAGAGGGGAAAGGGGGGATGGAGGGAAAAGGGAGGGTGGAACGGGGAAGGGAGGGGAGAGGAAAAGGGAGGGGGAGAAGAGGGCAAGGGAGAGAAAAGGGGAAAGAGGGGGAAGAGGGGAAGTAAGGGGAAGAGGGGGAAGGGAGGGGGGAGAGGGAAAAGTGATGGGAGGATGAGGGGAAAGGAAGGGGAAAGAGGGGAAAGGGAGGGGTATGAGGGGAAAGGGAGGGATATGAAGGAATGGGAGGGATATGGGGGAATGGGAGGGATATGAGGGGAAACGGGTATGAGGGGAAAGGGAGGGGGAAGGGGAAGAGAGGGAAGGGAGGGGGAAGAGGGAAAAGGGGTCAGGTGGTTGGTTAGGGGGGAGTTTGGAAGAGGGGGTGATTGGGTTAGGGGAGGGGGAGAGAGAGGAAAGAGGGGGTGGTAAGACACGGGGATTTGGGAGAGGGGCATGATTGTGTTGGGGAGAGGGGGAGTTAGTGGGAGAGAGGGAGGGGAGAGTGCAGGTTTTTGATAGAGTCTGGGGGTGTGTTTGTGGGGATGTGAGAGGTGTACACGACATTCAATGTGGATCATCTCACCGAAAGTGACCGTCCAGCAGTCTCTCCTGTTGAACCCCTCTGCTGGCTCCATGTTGGCCACAGGAAGGTCCTTCTGCCGAGGGTCCCACACCCTGACCGACCCTGCAAAGGTGACAGACACCACACAGCGATTTCAACCGGCTCAGAATTCCCCGTCTGGCCTCTCCCCACCAGCCCCGCGGCACAGAACAGGCCTTTCAGCTCGCTGCACGCACGGGGTCTGCCGGCCCGTCCACCAGCACTTCTCTGCCCTGGTGTTTCAAATGCCCCTCTGGGTACTTGTACAGCTCACTGTCCACTCCCCCAGGGTGCTCCACACTGTCCGATCCTCCCGGGGCCACACTCTCTTCTCGCTGCTGCCATCAGGTAGGAGGTACAAGAGCCTCTTGGCTCACGCCACCAGGTTCACAAACAGTTACTGCCTCTCAACCATCAGGCTCTTGAACCAAAGGGGAGAACTTCACTCAGCCCCATACTGAACTGTTCCCTCACTTTCAAGGACACTTCACCTCATGTTCTCAATATTCATTGCTTATTTATTATTATTTTGTTTCTTTGTATTGCTGTGAATGCCCAGAAAAAATGAATTGCACGGTTGTATATGGTGACACCTATGTACTCTGAACTTTGAACCTGATTTGGACACATCTGTCGGGGGGGGGGGGGGGTGGGTAAAGTCTCCTATTTGTCCTGTCCAGGCTCGACGTCGAGTTCCATCCGTGCTTTCTCAGCTTCCTCTGCTCCAATATGACCATAAGACATAGCAGCAGAATTAGGCCATTCAGCCCATCGAGTCTGGTGCATGGCTGATTTATTTTCACTCCCTACCTACGAAGATGGAGAGGGGCACAGGTTCGACTGGACGCCAGTGGAAGTCACAGTGCGAGCAAGCCCAGGAAGCGTAGCCACTGTCTTGCCCACCTCATCGATATTCAGGCCCTCAGAGATGCGAACACTCGGGAATGGAGTTGCTGATCAATCAGCTGGTTGATAAGTACGGTATACGAAGGCGAAGCGTTCGGAGACACACCGCAATCAACTGCGCACTGATAATGTCTCCTCGTATGGTGACGAAACTGTTGCAAATGATTAGCCACGATCAAAGAACAACTCAACCTAACCACGTTCATGGCAACTACATCTTGTCCCCAGGTTAGACGATCTTTCCATTGTGCCTCCATACACACGACAGGTTTAAACCAATTTACCAATTCCCCTTTACAAAGTGCAGAACACAAACGGACAGGCCAGTGTAATGGTTAGCACAACGCTTCACAGTACCGGTAACCTGGGTTCAATTCCCACCACTGCCTGTAAGGAGTCTGTAATTTCTCCCTGTGACCGTGTGGGTTTCCTCACGGTGCTCCGGTTTCCTCCCACCGTCCAAAGACCTACCGGTCGGTAGGTTAACTGGTCATTGTAAACTGTCCCGTGATTAGGCTAGGGTTAAATCGGGGGACTACTGGGCAGCACAGTTCGAAGGAGCAGAAGGGCCTGTTCCACACTACATCTCAATCAATAAACCAATTAATAAATATGTAATACATAAATAAATCAATCGATTTGCAAAGTAAGTGGCATGTGCAGGACACACGTGGACTGACCAGCAGAGTACTTCCAGTGTAATCTTGTCATGCCTCAGTCTGTTTACTGAAATGCTAAAAGCGACAGCTCGATCTCCTCGGCAAGCCTCTTGCCCTTCGTCTGCCTGTCTGTACTTTCTCCGTTGCTCTAACACACACAAGGTGCCGGAGGAACTCAGCATCTGCGGAGAAGGGCCGAGACTCTTTATCAATGTCCTGACCTGCGGAGCTCCTCCGGCATTTTCTGTGTGTTGCTTTGGACTTCCAGCATCTGCAGAATCTCCTGTGTTGGTGCAACAACATCTTCAGGTTCTTCTTTCTTTTCCCATTTGGCGTGGTTGGTCTGGATCACACGCAAACCACAGTTTTTCACTGTTACGCGGCACACGTGACAATACTAAACCAATTGGATTTGGAGTACTCACCATCCCTGCTTCCGGTGACAATTTCCGGGGCTCCCTGTCCAATTCCCAGCCCCCCAACACCATCAATACAGTTGATAATTTCTCGATGTGCTTTAGCCGTGTAGAGAGGGGCCTCTGGTGCCTCCAGGTTCCTGTGGAGCGGCACAGAAATAATTCAGCAGGACGTTACCAGGACATGAATTATAAGGAAAGGCCGCGCAAACTGAGACTGTTAACCCTGGAGGAAAGGAGGCTGAGGGGGACCTAGATTAGATTAGCTTTCCTTGTCACATGTACAGTGCCTATAAAAAGTATTCATCCCCCACCCCCCTTAAATGTTCTCATGTTTTATTGATTTACAACATTGAATCACAGTGGGTTTCATTTTGCTTTTATTGACACCGATCAACAGAAAAAGACTGTTCCATGTGAAAATGGAACCAAAAAAAGTCATCTAATTACAAAAATAAATGATTGCACAAGTATTCACCCCCTTTGAATCTATATTTAGTAGTTGCACCTTTGACAACCTTGAGGATAGGTCTCTGTCAGCTTTGCACATCTGGACACTGCAAATTTCCCCCATTCTTCTTTCCTAAACTGCTCAAGCTCTGTCAGATCGCATGGCGATCGAGAGTGAACAGCCTTTTCCAACTCCAGCCACAAATTCTCAATTGAATTGAGGTCAGGACTCTGACTTGGCCACTCCAGGACATTAACTTTATTGTTTTTAAGCCATTCCTGCGTAGTTTTGGCTTTATGCTTGAGGTCATTGTCTTGCTGGAAAACAAATCTTCTCTCAAGTTGCAGATCTCTTGCTGACTGCATCGGGTTTTCCTCCAGGATTTCCCTGTATTTTGCTGCATTCATTTTACCCTCTACCTTCACAAGCCTCCCAGGGCCTCACTAGACCCCTTCTTGCACGGTCACTCAGTTTTTGAGGACGGTCTGCTCTAGGCAGATGTACAGCTGAGCCATATTATTTCCATTTCTTGATGATTGACTTAACTGTACTCCGAGGGATATTCAGTGATTTGGAAATTTTCTTGTATCCGTCTCCTGACTTGTGCTTTTCAATAACCTTTTTTGCAGAGTTGCTTGGAGTACCCTTTTGTCTTCATGGTATAGTTTTTACCAGGATACTGACTCACCAGCCGTTGGACCTTCCAGATACAGGTGTACTTCTCCTACAATCAATTGAAGAACCTTGACTCACTCAGATCTCCAAAAACAGATCTCCATTTAACTAATTATGTGACTTCTAAAACCAATTGGCTGCACCGGTGATGACTTGATGTCAGAATACGTATGCAATCAGTTATTTTGTGTTTTATATTTGTAATTTAGATCACTTTGTAGAGATCTGTTTTCACTTTGACATGAAAGAGTCCTTTTCTGTTGATCAGTGTCAAAAAAGCCAAATTAAATCCACTGTGAATTGGTTCAATGCTGTAAGACAATAAAACATGAAGACCCCGGGGGGGGGGGGGGTGAATACTTTTTATAGTGACTGTATATCAAAACCAGGAGGTGGGCTGGAGCTATGTCTCTACCAAAGGAGGTGTGAGGTGCTCCTTCCCTCTGCTAGCCTGCAGGTCACCCTTGGGGAAGGTGTATCACCTGCTGAGCCCCCGATCAGGGTCACGTGAAGCCATGGGAGCAGGTGGTGGGTAGTCGTACGAGCAGCCGGTGCAGATCACAAGTCCTGGTTATGTGACCACTGACACCAGGCAGACAATCTCTGAAGAGTATTGATAATGGCTGGGGTCACCCATCTTGTAAAGACTTTGCCCAGAAGGCTGCAATGGCAAACCACTTCTGTAGAAAAATTTGCCAAGAACAATCCTGGTCAAAGACCATAATCGCCAACGTCATTTGACATGGCTCATAATGATGAGAATGAGGATGATGGTGATGGTGATGATGAGGATGATGATGATGGTGATGGTGATGATGAGAATGAGGATGATGATGATGATGATGACGACGACATCAAAACATCAAAATGTACAGTGCAATGCACTGCTCTGCGTCAACGCAAATTACCGCCATGATTCTGGTGCCCACAACTTATTAACCCCGACCTGTACGCCTTTAGAATATGGGAGGGAACTGGAGCACCCAGAGGAAACCCACGTCACAGTCACAGGGAGGACTTACGGACAGTGCCGGAAATTGAACCCCGATAGGTGATTGCTGGTGCTGACAAGCGCTGCACTGGCGGCATTGCTACTGTGCCACGCGTCATAGCGGAGTATGGGGACCCAGCCCAGGGCAGTCTAAAACCAGAGCAGGAAGGCAAAACGTTTAAGGGGCATTTGAGGGTTTTTTTAATACAGACGGTGGTACATCAAAGGAGCTGCAGAAGGATGCGCTGGAGATGGGTATAATTAGACTATAAGACATAGGCAGTGAATTAGGACATTCAGCTCATCTAGTCCTCTCCACCATTCCATCATGGTTGATTTATTTTCCCTCTCAACCCCAGTCTCCTGCCTTTACTCCGTAACCTTTTTCGCCCTAACAAGAGCCTGTCAACCTCTGCTTTAAATATATAACCATATAACAATTACAGCACGGAAACAGGCCATCTCGGCCCTTCTAGTCCGTGCCGAACGCTTACTCTCACCTAGTCCCACCAACCTGCGCTCAGCCCATAACCCTCCATTCCTTTCCTGTCCATATACCTATCCAATTTTACTTTAAATGACAATACTGAACCTGCCTCTACCACTTCTACTGGAAGCTCATTCCACACAGCTACCACTCTCTGAGTAAAGAAATTCCCCCTCGTGTTACCCTTAAACTTTTGCCCCCTAACTCTCAAATCATGTCCTCTTGTTTGAATCTCCCCTACTCTCAATGGAAAAAGCCTATCCACGTCAACTTGATCTAGCCCCCTCATTATTTTAAATACCTCTATTAAGTCCCCCCTCAACCTTCTATGCTCCAAAGAATAAAGAACTAACTTGTTTAGCCTTTCCCTGTAACTTAGATGCTGAAACCCAGGTAACATTCTAGTAAATCTTCTCTGTACTCTCCCTATTTTGTTGACATCATTCCTATAATTCGGTGACCAGAACTGTACACAATATTCCAAATTTGGCCTCACCAATGCCTTGTGCAATTTTAACATTACATCCCAACTCCTATACTCAATGCTCTGATTTATAAAGGCCAGCATACCAAAAGCTTTCTTCACCACCCTATCCACATGAGATTCCACCTTCAGGGAACTATGCACCATTATTCCTAGATCACTCTGTTCTACTGCATTCTTCAATGCCTTACCATTTACCATGTATGTCCTATTTGGATTATTCCTACCAAAATGTAGCACCTCACACTTATCAGCATTAAACTCCAGTGACCTGGCCTCCACAACCGTCCGTGATAACAAGTTCCACAAATTTGCCACCCTCAGACGAAACAAACTCCTCCTCATCTCTGTTCTAAAGGGACATCCTTCTTTTCTGAGGCTGTGCCCTCTGGTCCTGGACTCCCCCACACCCATTGGGTGTGGTGTTTCACAGATCCTATTGCGTTTCTCAGATTTGCTGTGTATGCCTGCAAGAAAATGAATCTCAGGGTTGTATATGGTGACAGACATGGACTTGGATAATAAATCAACTTTGAAATATTGGAAATATCTCCTCTATATCATCATCATTATATGCCGTGTCGTCGTATGATGTGGGCAATGGTGGTCTTTCCACGATCATGATTGTTCTTGGCAAGTTTTTCTACCGCAGTGGTTTGCCGTTGCCTTCTCCTGGGCCGTGTCTTTACAAGACGGGTGACTCTAGTCATTATCAATACTGTTCGGGGATTGTCTTCTTGGTGTCGGTGGTCACGTAACCAGGACATGTGATACGCATCACCTGCTCCCATGGAGTCACATGAACCTGACCGGGGTAGGGTGGGGGGTAAGCAGGTGCTACACCTTGCCCAGGGGTGACCTGCAGGCTACCGGAAGGAGGGAGTGCCTTACATCCCCAACGCACCACTCTCTCGGCCTTTCAATATTTGGTGGGTTTCAATGTCATCCCTTCTCATTTTTCTAAACTCCAGTGAGGGCAGTTGAAATACATTTGGACAGGTAAACTGTTAAAACATTTGTTTAGTGGTTTTACAGGGACATGGGCCAAAAACAGACAAACGGGTGGCTGAGGAGGCCAAGTCATTGCGTATATTTAAGGCAGAGGTTGATAGATTGTTGATTAGTCAGGGCATGAAGGGGTACGGGGAAACGGCGGGAGATTGGGTCTGAGAGGGAAAATGGATCAGCCATGGTGTGATAGAGCGGATATGCAGAAAATGTTTCCAATGGAGGGTGAGTCTAAGACCAGAGGTCCCAGCCATAGGATGTCCATTTACAACAGAAATAAGGAGGAATTTCTTTAGTCTTAATGTCTTAACTATCAACTCAGTCATTTGTTGTTTTTCTTTTACACGAAGTAAGTTATTTCTTCAGCAATGAAGACTCTTGGTGATATTTCATCATCTCATGCAGAGAATTAGGGGCTAAGAGAAAAGGGAGTCCTCAAGAGGACCCCAACCTTGTCGTAGGGTTTGGAAACTTTTGTGCCTCAATGACCCGGAGAGCTATGTTGGCTGGAGTCTGGGCTTTACGCTTTGGCTCTTGGTAGGGCCACCCATACCAAACAGGTCAAAGGGTAGAGGCCAGACTAAGAGTGGCCCACCGTACTCCGGGTTCGGGGGGGAGGGGGTGGCAGTTCAGCTCGGGGCTAACAACCCTGACTGGTCAAACAAAATTGATATGGAAACAGCAATGAAGAACCCCTCTACACCTGAGTGTGACGGTATTCCTGAGTCTCCACCCGGGTCTTACATGGCCACAGTAGTGAAAACCGAGAGGAAGCTACTGACATGATAAAGGAAGCCCTGAACACCGCCAGAGGTGGAGGCCCTCATTGCTACCCTGAACGCCAGCGGTGTAACGGGCAGTAAGTAAGAAAAGGGAGTAGAAGCACGAGAATGTCCTGGGAATGAAAGGGTTAACATCAGTATGTTTGATGGCTCTGGGCCTGTACTCAATGGACTTTAGAAGAATGGTCGGTGGGGAGGGGGGATCTCCTTCAAACCTATTGAATACTGAAAGCTACGATAGAGTGGATATGGAGAAGATGTTTCCAATAGACGGAGAGTCTAAGACCAGAGGGCACTGCCTTAGAATCGAAGGATGTCCCTTTCGAACAGAGATGAGGCGCAGTTCCTTTAGCCAAAGGCTGGCAAATCTGTGGAATTCATCGCCACAGGCGGTTGAGGAGGCCGAGTCATTGGGTGTGTTGAAAGCAGAGGCTGATGGGTTCTTGATTAGTCAGGGTGCCAAAAGTGAAGGGGAGAGAAGGCAGGAGAGTGCGGCTGAGAGGGAAGAATAGAGGGTTATGCGGGAGGGAAGGTTGGATTGGTCTTGAAGTGGGCTGGCAGGTAGGCACAACATTATGGGCACAAAAGCTTGTACTGTAATGTTTAACATGGCGACAATGTTCCTGCAGTGGGGGAGTCTCAGGTCAGTGTTGGTTGGTACTGAGAAATTGGGCCAAATGGCCTGTTACCCTGTTGTACACACAACAACAATATCCCCATTTTAACAGCGTCTCCACTTCCGCTACAGCTGTAACAGGGGTGGGAGAGCGAAGCCACTGCCTTTTGAGTTGTGCGGCCAACATCCCAAGGATCATTTAGTTAAACATCAACTCCACCCCCTTTCTCCTCAGATGCTGTCTGGTCTGCCGAGCATTCCTATAATTTTCCAGAGGGCTTGAATCTAGCAAAGCCTCGTTAAACAAAAAGCTCACATACTCTACAGTAACTCAGCATCTGTGGAAAGGAATAGACAGCTGAGAGTTTGGGCTGAGATTAGTGAGAGGTATACTGGACTGTGAGGTTTTACACTCGAGCCACTGTGGCCAGCCAGCGGTGCGTTACCAGATGTGCAGGTTGCCGTCAAAGTCCCCTGTAGCCAGGTGTCTCTGCTGCAGGCTGGAGGCTCCGAAAGTGCCACATCGGAAAGCTCTGGGCTTTTCAATCTGTGGGATAAAGAAGACTTCCTGAACTTAGGAGCAAGGATCAACTTCATTCAGTGCGAGTTAGACCACAAAATGTAGGAGCAGAATCAGGCCATTCGGCCCATCGAGTCTGCTCCACCATTCCATCACAGAATATATAAGACCGTAAGACATAGCAGCCCAACTAAGCCATTCGGCCCATCGAGTCTGCTCCACTATTCCATCACGGCTGATTTATTATCCCTCTCAACCCCACTCTCCTGCCTTCCCCCCGTAATCTTTGATGCCCTGACTAATCAAGAACCTATCAACCTCTGTTTTAAATAAACTCTCTGACTTGGTTCCACAGTTGTCTGTGGCAACAAATTCCACAGATTCACCACCCTCTGGCTAAAGAAATTCCTCTTCATCTCTGTTCTAAACAAAATTCCCTCTATACTGAGGCTGTGTTCCCTGACCCTAGACTCCCCAACTATAGGAAATATCTTCTCGATGTTACATTAGAGCCCTTGGGTCACAATGTTATGCCGACCCTCCAACCCACCCAAGACTAATCCAACCCTTTCCTCCCACAGAGCTCTCCATTCTTCTTCATTCATGTCACAGGATTCAGAGTGACACACACGCGCACACGCACGCACACTCACACTCACACATACACACACACACACACACACACACGCACACACACACATACACACGCACACACGCACGCACGCACGCACAATGCTGGGGGATCTCAGCAGGTCAGGCAGTATCTAGGGAGATGAATAAACAGTTGATGTTTGGAGCCGAGACCCTTCTCCTGGACGGAGAAGGAAGGGGGAAGAATGGGAGGAAGGGAAGGGGGACAGCTGGAAGGTGATCAGTGAAGCCAGGCAGGTGGGAAAGGTAAGGGGCTGGAGAGGAAGGAATCTGATAGGAGAGGAGAGTGGACCATGGGAGAAAGGGAAGGCGGAGGGGACCCAGGGGAGGTGATAGGCAGGTGAGAAGAGTTAAGAGGCCAGTGTGGGGAATAGCCAGAAGAAGAAATCGATATTTATGAGGGCATGCACTGCCCTCAGTGAGGTGTTGTACATCAAATAGACAGACTCCATTGAAAAACGACGAGAGTCAAGGTGCAGTCTCTGAACTCCTTGGGTTTACTGCAGACTCAGTGGCATGACATAGTGAAATAACAAATGAAACTGAACAGCAAAAAAAATCCCTGCAATTACCACGTTGTTCCTTTCACACAAAGAAATGTGCACGGACAAATAATAATTTAGCTAGGTTTCCTGCAGGTCAATATTATAAGATTCCAACAAGTCGACACCATAGGCAAATAGTATGTGTAAACCATTAGTATCTAGGTTAGTGTCTAATAAACTCAAAAATAACATTCTACTTCAGCAAAATCTCATCGATAGCTTTAGATTAGCTTCTAAACAATATAACATCAACTTACAAGCAATGCAACTGCCGGGGGAAACAACAGGAAGGCTTTATATAGAAACTGCTTTCGCTCAGAGCATAAGCCTCTGGACTTCTGCCAGTCAATATATTTTCCTACTTACTACTTCCTAATACAGATCTGAAACTGCTCTTAAAATAAAAGCTGAATGTGCTTATCACATAGAAAAAAAATGAACGTACTGCCCAAAGGGTAGAACGCTGCACATTAGACTTTGCCTGTGTTCTCAGGTGAATAAAGATCATCCCACAGCTACTATTTCACGGAAAGCAGTAACTTGATCAGTGTGTTTTATCAACGTCAGTTAAACAGAAATATTGAATACAGGCCGTCCCCGGCTAACAAACGAGTTCCGTTCCTGAGTCCGTCTTTAAGTCAGATTTGTGAGTAAGTCAGAACAAGTACATCCGGTATTATTTAGTGTCAATTAGTCAAACATTTGTCTTAGTATATAGTATATAATTTTACCATATAAAACAATTAAGAAACGTATGTATTCCAATAATTAAACCACTGCGTTGCTTAGTAGTAATTGTAGCTTTCATCGGGGCAGGGCCTTTCAAATGCTCCATTATTTTCACATCCTTTAAAATTGTTCCGATCGTTGACCGACTGTAATCTAACGCTTTTCTAATGAGCGATGGCGTTTCACCTCTTTCCAAACACTTTATTATTTCCACTTTATTTTCAATCGCGATCGCTTCCCGTCAATGTAACAGAAACACTGTGGGTGGCGGGTCCCAAGCTGCGCCGGCTCCCGAGGTCCACTGGGTCCTAAGGACCACCGCACTGAATTCCCCAGGTCCTAAAGTCCACCGCACTGAGACAGGTTAACTGGGACAAGTGGGGGCTGTGCTGGGTTTGGGTATTTGATCCTCCACGATATTCCGCATGGGAATTTAAACTGGAGGTGGCAGTGTTTTTTTTTAACGAGGTCGAGTTGCAAGCTCGACATCAACCCGGCACGGATGTTACAGGAGTCACTGGATCAACATCAACCCGGCACAGGAGCGGTCTGTCACTGGATCGAACTCAGGAACCTCTGTTCTCCAGCCCGGCGCTGATCTCACTGCGCAACCAGCCGACCGGAACCGGGGGGGGGCAGGGTCAGGGTCAATCTTACTAAGAAAAATTTAAGCCAAATACAAAGTTAAACACTCAACACAGTGTCAACGGCAATGACTTAAAATGGTGGACAGCGCCGCAATCCAACTTAAAATGGCGGACGGCGCTCTCCTTCCTCGGTTCGTAAGTACGAGTTGTCCGTAAGTCGGACGTTTGTAACTCGGGGACTGCCTGTATTTGTTTTGCAGTTCATGAGGGCAAATTGACGGCGGCATTCCCTGTGTTGTAACAGTTCAACGTGACCCATCGAGGTCTAAGTTCACTAAACACACAAGAAATTCTGAAGATGCTAGAAATCCAAGCAACACACACGAAACACTGGAGGAACTCAGCAGGTCATTTGGAGTTTGAGGAGATCTGGTTTGTCACTGAGTACGCTCACGGATTTCTACAGATGCACCGTGAAGTGCATTCTAACCGGCTGCATCACCAGCTGGGTGGGGAGCTACCGCACAGGATCACAGTAAGCTGCAGAGAGATGTCATCTTAGTCAGCTCCCTCATGAGCACTACCCTCTGAAATATCCAACACATCTTCAAGGAGAAGTGCCTCAAAAAGGTGGCACCCATCATTAAGGACCCCCATCACCCAGTATCTGCCCTCTTCTCATTGCTACCATCAGGGAGGGGGTACAGGAGCCTGAAGACACACACTCAACGATTCAGGAACAGCTTCTTCCCCTCTGCCATCAGGGAGGAGGTACAGGAGCCTGAAGACACACAATCAACGATTCAGGAACAGCTTCTTCCCCTCTGCCATCAGGAAGGAGGTACAGGAGCCTGAAGACACACACTCAATGATTCAGGAACAGCTTCTTCCCCTCTGCCATCAGGGAGGGGGTACAGGAGCCTGAAGACACACACTCAATGATTCAGGAACAGCTTCTTCCCCTCTGCCATCAGGGAGGAGGTACAGGAGCCTGAAGACACACACTCAACGATTCAGGAACAGCTTCTTCCCCTCTGCCATCAGGGAGGAGGTACAGGAGCCTGAAGACCCACACTCAGTGATTCAGGAACAGCTTCTTCCCCTCTGCCATCAGGGAGGTGGTACAGGAGCCTGAAGACACACACTCAGCGATTCAGGAACAGCTTCTTCCCCTCTGCCATCAGGGAGGGGGTACAGGAGCCTGAAGACACACACTCAGCAATTCAGGAACAGCTTCTTCCCCTCTGCCATCAGGGAGGGGGTACAGGAGCCTGAAGATACACACTCAACGATTCAGGAACAGCTTCTTCCCCTCTGCCATCAGGGAGGAGGTACAGGAGCCTGAAGACACACACTCAGCGATTCAGGAACAGCTTCTTCCCCTCTGCCATCAGGGAGGGGGTACAGGAGCCTGAAGACACACACTCAGCAATTCAGGAACAGCTTCTTCCCCTCTGCCATCAGGGAGGGGGTACAGGAGCCTGAAGACACACACTCAACGATTCAGGAACAGCTTCTTCCCCTCTGCCATCAGGGAGGAGGTACAGGAGCCTGAAGACACACACTCAATGATTCAGGAACAGCTTCTTCCCCTCTGCCATCAGGGAGGGGGTACAGGAGCCTGAAGGCACACACTCAGTGATTCAGGAACAGCTTCTTCCCCTCTGCCATCAGGGAGGGGGTACAGGAGCCTGAAGACCCACACTCAGCGATTCAGGAACAGCTTCTTCCCCTCTGCCATCCAATTTCTGAATGGACGTTGAACCCCATGGACACCACTTCACTACTTTTTATTAAGTATTGCGCTGTACTGCTGCTGCAAGGTTAACAAATTTCATGACATATACCAGTGATAAACCTGAATTTGATTCATACTGTGACTGTGGGATCCCCAAAGACCTATGGGTCAGTGGCTAATTTATTGTCATGGGAGGGAGCATACCCAGGGTATTGATGTCATGAACATCAGCTTTTTACTACAGGAGCACAGTACATTATAAACATGAATTACATCGTCTTAAATTAACATAAATTATACATAGTACACGGCAATATTAACATATAAACATGAAGACATCAGTGAAAGTTGGGGGAAGTCCAGGGTACAATCAGAGTTCTACAGGTCAGTTCAGGAACCCGATGGTGGTGTGGAAGAAGCTGTTGTTGAACCCTGAGCTGTGGGTCTTCGTAAGACCATAAGCTATCGGAGCAGAATTAGTCCATTTGGCCCATCGAGTCTGCTCCACCATTCCATCACGGCTGATCCTTTTTTTCTCCCCTCCTCAGCCCCACTCCCCACAACCTTTGATGCTGTGACCAATCAAGAACCCATCAAGTCTTGCCTTGATCTGGCCTCCACAGCTGCCTGTGGTAATAAATCCCACAAATTCACCACCCTCTGGCCAAAGAAGTTTCCCTGCATCCCTGTTTTAAACGGATGCCCCTCTATCCTGAGGCTGTGCCCTCTTTGTCCCAGACTCCCATCCCCCCCCATAGGAAACATGCTTTCCACATCTATCGAGGCCTTTCAACATTTGAAATGTTTCAATGAGATCCCCCTCATTCCTCTAAATTCTAGCGAGTACAGACCCAGAGGTATAAAGCGTTCCTCGTATGATAACCCTTTCATTCCCGGAGTCATCCTTGTGAACCTCCTCTGAACCCTCTCCAATGCTAGCACATCTTTCCTTAGATGAGGAGCCCAAAACGCCTCACGATACTCAAGGTGAGGCCTCACCAGTGCCTTATAAAGCGTCAGTGTCACATCCCTGCTCTTGTATTCAAGCCCTCTCAAAATGAATGCTAACATTGCATTTGCCTTCCTCACCACTGACTCAACCTGCAAGTTAACCTTCAGGGTGTTCTGCACAAGGACTTCCAAGTCCCTTTGCATCTCAGATTTTTGGATTTTTTCCCCCATTTAGATATTAGTCTACACACTTTTTCTTTCACTTCCAAAGTGCATGACCATGCATTTTCCAACATTGTATTTCATTTGCCACTTTCTTACCAATTCTCCTAATCTGTCTAACTCCTTCTGCATCCTACCTGCTCTAACCATGTTAGTAACTTTCCTGTAATACCATGGGCTCTTAACTTGGTAAGCAGTCTCGTGTGTGGCATCTTGTCAAAGGCCTTCTGAAAGTCCAGATATACAACATCCACTGCATCCCCTTTATCTGTCCTACTTGTAATCTCCTCAGAATTCCAACAGGTTTGGCGGGCAAGATTTTCCATTAAGGAAACCATGCTGACTTTGTTGTATCTTGTCCAGTGTTACCAAGTACTCCATCACCTCATCCTTAACAATTGTCTCCAACATCTTCCCAACCACTGAGGTCAGGCTAACTGGTCTATAATTTCCTTTCTGCTGCCTCCCTCCTTTCTTAAGGAGTGGAGTGACTTTTGAAACTTTCCAGTCCTCTGGCACCGTGCCAGAATTAAATGATTTTTGAAACATCATTACTAATGCCTCCACAATCTCTAGCACTAGTCTTTCAGAACCCTGGGGTTCAATTCATCTGGTCCGGGTGACCTACCCACCCTTGGGTCTTCCAGATTTTTGAGCACCTTCTCCTTTGTAATAGTAACTGCACTCACTTCCCTTCCCTCACACCTTCAACATCTGGCACACTGCCAGTGTCTTCCACAGTGAAAACTGATGCAAAATATTCATTTAGTTCATCTGCCATCTCCCTCTCCCCCATTATTATTCCTCCAGTCTCATTTTCTAGTGGTCCTATATCCACTCTCATCTCTCTTTTGTTTTTTACATACCTGAAAAGGCTTTTACTATCCACTTTGATATTGTTTGCCGGCTTGCTTTCATATTTCACCCTTTCCCTCCTAATGATTCTTTTAGTTGCTCTCTGTAGAGTTTTAAAAGCTTCCCAATCCTCTACCTTCCCACTAATTTTTGCTTTGTTGTATGCCCCCTCTTTTGTTTTTACATTGGCTTTAACTTCCCTTGTCAGCCACGGTTGTACTATTTTGCCATTTGAGTATTTCTTTGTTTTTGGAATGCATCTATCCTGCACCTTCCTCATTTTTCCCAGAAACTCACACCGTTGCTGCTCTGCTGACATCCCTGCCAGCATCTCCTTCCAATTTACTTTGCCAACTTCTCTCTCACACCACTGTAATTTCTCTTACTCCACTGAAATATTGCTACATCAGACTTTACATTCTCCCTATCAAATTTCAAGTTGAACACACTCATATTGTGATCACTGGCTCCTAAGGGTTCTTTTACCTTCAGCTCCCTAATCTCCTCCAGTTCATTACATAACTCCCAATCCAGTATAACTGATCCCCTAGTAGGCTCAATGACAAACTGCTCTAAAAAGTCATCTCATAGGCATTCAACAAACTCACTCCCTTGAGATCTATTTCCAACCTGATTTTCCCCAATCGACCTGCCTGTTGAAATCTCCCATGACTACCATAACTTTGCCCTTTTGACACGCCCTCTCTATTTCCTATTATAACATGTAGTCCACATCCTAGCTACTTGCTGGGATGCCTGTATACAACTGCCATCAGGGTCCTTTTACCATTGCAGTTCCTTAACTCAACCCACAAGGATTCAACTTCTTCTGATCCTGTATCACACCTTTCTACTGATTTGATGCCATTCTTTACCAGTAGAGCCACACCACCCCCTCTGCCTGCCTTCCTATCCCTCCGATATAATGTGCAACCTTGGACATTCAGCTCCCAACTACAACCGTCCTTCAGCCACGATTCAGTGACGGCCACAACATCATACCTGGCAACCTATACTGTGACAAGATCATCCAGCTTATTTCTTATACTCCGTGCATTGAGACATAACACTCTTACTGTATTTGCTCCCCTTTTTGATTCTGCATCCCTAATGCACTGATACTCACCCTGCTGGCTGTAATTATGTCCCATCATCTGCCTGCCCTTCCTGACAGTCTGACCGCACGCTATCCTTACTTTTTTTTACCATCCATCCTCTCCCAAGTCCCATCATTCCAGTTCCCACCCCCCTGCCAAATTAGTTTAAACCCTCCCCAACAGCTCTAACAAACCTGCCCGCGAGAATACTGGTTCCCTCAGGTTCAGGTGCAACCCGTCACTTTTGTACAGGTCACACTCCCCCCAGAAGAGATCCCAATGATCCCTGCCCACTGCACCAGCTTCTCAGCCGCGCATTTATCTGCCAAATCATCCTGTTTCTACCCTCACTGGCGCGTGGCACAGGCAGCAATCCAGAAATTACTACCCTGGAAATCCTGCTTCTCAGCTTTCTGTCTAGCTCTCTACAATATCTTTTCAGGACCTCTTTGCTTTTCCTTCCTGTGTCATTGGTACCGACATGTACCAAGGCATCTGGCCGCTCCCCCTCCCTCTCCAAAATGTTGTGGACATGACCTGAGTCACCCCTGACCCCTGACCCTGGCACCTGGGTGGCAACATACCATCCGGGTGTCCCGTTCACATCCACAGAACCTCCTGACTATCGAGTCCCCTATCACTACCGCTCCCCTCTTCCGCTACCGCGCCACGGACCCACGCTCAGCGCCAGTAACCCATTCGCCGTGGCGTTCTCCCGGGAGCTCATCCCCCACAACCGTACGTTGGGTTCAGGTTAGATCCTGAGAAATAGGGACACCCAGGAACTGGAAACCTTTATCAGATCTCCCCTCGGCTTCCAAACGTCTTTCATTGATTCTGTTTATTAGTCTATGGATTGATTGAGTATGCCCACAAGAAAATGGATCTCAGGGTTGTGTATGGAGACATATATGAACTTTGACAATAAATTTACTTTGAATGCTTCAGATAAAACAACCCATCTGTCCAACCTTTCCTTTTTGCCTAGATCCTCTGCAAGGAAAAAGCTAAACGTGATTCCTATTTGGTATGTGCTTAAATAAAATGGAAGTCTGTCAGACAAAATGGTGCAGGTTCCTGTACCTGCTGCCTGACGGCAGCAATGAGGAAAGGGCGCGTCCCGGACGCTGAGGGTACCCGATGGTGGATTTTGCCTTCCCGAGATGACTAATTATCATGCAGTCATAGAGCACGACAACACAGAAACAGGCCCTTTGGCCCATCTAGTCCATGCCATACTATTATTCTGTCTAGTCCCAGCAACTTGCACTGGGACCATAGCCCTCCATACCCCTTCCATCACGTACTTATCCAAACCTCTCTTAAACCCGGGGTTCCCAGCCTGGGGTCCACTGAGCCCTCGGTCAATGGCAGGGATCCGTGGCATAAAAAAGGTTGGGAACCCCTGCCTTAAATGTTGAAATCAAATCACATCCAGTATTTCTCTTGGCACTCGTTCCACGTTCTCACCAGTGAAGAAATTCCCCTTAAGCACTTCACCTTTCACCCTTGACCCATGACCTCTAGTTCTAGTCTCATCCAGCCTCAGTGGAAAAAGCTTGCTTGCACTTACCCCCATCTATACCCCTGATAAGTTTGGCAAATCTCCCCTTTTTCTCCTTTGCTCCAAGGAATAAAGTCCTAACCTGTTTGACCTTTCTCTATAACTCAGATCAGAGTCAGAATCAGGTTTAATGCCCCCAGCATGTGCCCTGAAATTTGTCGTTTTTCAGCACCAGTACAGTGCAATGCATAATAATAAAAAAAACTATAAATTGCAATCAGAAATACATGTTTAAAAATTAGATTAATAGTGCAAAAAGGGAGCAAAGAACATTATTTATTGAGATAAAGCATGGAATAAGACCTTTCAGCTCTTCGAGCCACACCCAAATTAATCCTTGCCTAATCACAGGGCAATTTACAATGACCAATTAACCTACCAACTGGTACATCTTTGGACTGTGGGAGGAAACCAGAGCACCCAGAGGAAACCCACATGGTCACGGGGAGAACGTAGAAACGCCTTACAGGCAGCGGTGGGAATTGAACCAGGGCTGTGGATGATGTAAAGTGTTGTGCTATCCACTACCTACCATGCCACCCTAAGTATTCAGGCAGTGTTCATGGGCCCAATGTCCATTCAGAAATATGATGGCAGAGAGGAAGAAGCTGTCCCTGAATTGTTGATTTTGTATTTTCAGGCTCCTGTACCCCCTCCCTGATGGTAGCAATGAGAAGAGGGCATAATCTGGGTGATGGTGGTTCCTTCATGATGGCCACCACCTTTTTGAGGCATCGCCTTTTGAAGGTGTATTCGATGCTGGGGAGGCCGGTGCCCACAATGGAGATGGCAGAGTTTACAACCCTCCGCAGCTTTTTCCGAACCTGTGCACTGGCTCCTCCGTGCCAGACAGGGAGTGCTCTCCACGGTACATCTGTAGAAATTTCCTCAAGTCTCGTGAACTTCCTCCATTTCCTTTGTACCACTTTGATGTACTGTTAACGCTTGGCATGAACTGTGTCTCTCTCCGACATCATGAAATAGATACCCATACAAAAATTGGTGAACAGCCCCTGTCCTGAGAGGAAGGACATCGAGAGGGCTGAACACATCCCTGCCGTTGGACACCATGCGAGCTTGGACACTATGACAGCTCAGAAAGTCAGAGTGTGGAGTTTAATCCTGGCTAATGGTTGGGGAACATGGCATAAAAAAGGCATAACCCCCACTCTGTAAGGAGTTTCTGTATGTCATAGAAACATAGAAAACCTACAGCACAATACAGGTCCTTTGGCTAAACATGTACTTACTTTAGAAATTACCCATAGCCCTCTATCAGCTCCATGTACCTGTCCAGGAGTCTCTTAAAAGACCCTATCGTATCTGCCTCCACCACCGTCGGCAGCCCATTCCACGCACTCACCACTCTCTGCGTAAAAAAACTTACCCGACATCTCCTCTGTACCCACTCCCACGCACCTTAAAACTGTGCCCTCTCGTGCCAGCCATTCTAGCCCTGGGGAAAAAGCCTCTGACTATCCCCATGATCACTGCCTCTCATCACCTTATGTCCCCCAAATGCAATGCATGGGTTTTCCCAGGTGCTCTGGTTTCCTTCCACAGTCCAAAGATGTACTGTGTAGGCTAATTGGTTACCGTAATTTGTCCTGTGATTAGGCTGGGGTTAAATCAGGGTTGTCAGGGGTTGCTGTGGCCGGGAGCTGACTCTGCACTGTACATCGTCTCTCCTGAACACTCGCCATACCCTGGAGCTCCATCACGGGCACTAACTTCCATAGTATCCAGGACATCTTCAGTGAGCGATGCCTCAGAAAGACAGCATCTATCATCAAGGACCCCCTCACCCAGGACGTGCCCTCTTCTCATTGCTAACATCAGGGAGGAGGTACAGGAGCCTTAAGACACACACTCAACAATTCAGGAACAGCCTTTTCCCCTCTGCCACCCGGTTTCTGAATGGACATTGAACCCATCAACACGATCTCACTACTTTTTTATTTCTATTTTTGCACTACTTATTTAATATAACCATTTACATACTTACTGTAATTCACATTGTTTTCTGCAAAGGAAACAAATTTCACAACTTCTGCCTGCAATACTGAACCTGATTCTGAGTTGAGAGGAGAGATCTGGATATAAGTTACAACAACTTTTGTGACAGGTACAAGTCTAGTCAAGTTCAAGTTTATTGTCATCTGACTGCACATATACACAACCAAATGAAACAACATTCCTCTGGACCTACATCTCACACACAACACATAAAACAAAATATTACCATAAATAAATTAATGAAATATCATTCACAATGCGCGTAGTGCGCAGCGCAGGTGAACAGTGAGCAGCTCACTGTCCTAGTGACGAGACCTCGGTGGTGGCAGGGGATTCATTTACCTCACAGCCCGAGGGGAAAAAACCGGCCAAGATTCTCCCAATCCTCGGTGCTAAAGACAAACGCTGCCCAAGGTGCCGAACGCCAAACCCAAAGTGACCGCGTTCCTGGTGACGGATTAAAAACAACACTAACTGCCGGAGAAACTTGACGGGTCGGGGGAAGCTGCAGAGGGAAACGGACAACCGGCGTTTCAGGCCAAGGCCCTTCACCAGGACCAGCCGCTCCTCCCAGAGACAATTTACAATGACAAAACAACCAACTAATCAGCCGGTCTGCGGACTGCGGGAGGAAACCAGAGCACCCAGAGGAAACACACATGCTTTATAGGGAAGACGTACTAACTCTCTATCATAGGACCAGAAGATAAAGGAGAAGAATTAGGCCATTTGGCCCATCGAGTCTGCTCTAATATTTCATCATGGCTGATCTATTTTCTCTCTCAGCCTCAATCTCCCGTCTTCTCCCCATATCCCTTCATGCCCTGACTAATCAAGACTGTCGACATCTGTTTACAGTCTGCAATTCCTGACGGACAGCAGCAGGAATTGAACTTTAAACTTCAGAACACCACCCCCCCCCCCACCCCGCTGTAATAATACCATGCTAACCACAACACTGCTCTTGGTGCCCACCCAACCTGCCTTCTTGTTTGCGGAACTGAATCTCCCCTGACACCCGCCCTGTACAAAACACACACACACACACACACACACACACACAGATCAATGCACAATGACACACACCGATACACGCTCACACACACTCACAGACACACACACCCACACACACCGACATGCACATACAGACACACACCGACATGCACACTGCCACACACTCACACAGACACACACACACACACACTCACTCACTCACACACACAGACACACGTACAGACACACACCAACATGCACACTGCCACACACTTACAGACACACACACACACACTCACTCACACACACAGACTCACACAGACACACACCAACATGCACACCGCCACACACTCACACAGACACACACACAGACTCACACAGACACAGACCCACACACACACAGACCCACACACACACACTCACACAGACACAGACACACACACACTCACACAGACAGACAGACACACACCCACAACCCCTCACACTCACACAGACACACACACACAGAGACACAGACCCACACACACAGACACAGACAGACACACACACACACTCACACAGACACACACACACACACAGACAGACTCACACACACACAGTCACACACTCACACAGACACACACACAGTCACACACACACACTCACACACACACACACACACACACACACACTCACAGTCACAGACACACACACACACACAGACTCACACAGTCACAGACACACACACACTCACACACACAGACACAGACACACACACAGACCCATACAGACACACACAAAATTGAAACTGGCATGAATCGATGTCAGTGTCAGCTGACGTCACGCACCACGCCCACAGGGCATCCGTTTGCTCTCCACAGACCCTGCCCGACATGATGTGTCTTTCTTTGATTGCAGCTTTCAATTACAGCAGAGTCGGAATCTGGCCTGAGCCTCTACACTGCTCTGTCACTCCGCCAAAGGGAATGATATCAGTGTGTCCATTGTTCAAGAACACATTGTAACCGTTATTTTCCCAAACAACCGTAACAATGAATCCTGGCAGTTGTACGTGTGACGCTGCTTGGTCCCGGGACTCTGCCTTCGCCTTCCCTTTCAATACAGTACAACTGAAACACTGAAGAAAGGAAACTAAATACAAATGAAACAATAGATTTACCGTGTGCACGTGTCGGATCTCCCCGCTCGCTGTCCCGTACACTCCGATTACCCCGTTGCCTGGTGTCCCGGAGCCTGAGCCCGTCCCCAGGCACACGAACCGGTTGCTGCACGGGATCCAGAGACACCCGAACGGGATGAGAGGCAGTTTGCGATGGGACACCGACACCAAGCGAGGTTTGGGGCTGTCTGACATCCTGCGGGGACCCTAACCGGAGTGGAAGACGAGGGAGGTGAAAAATCACTCAGTGATCCTTCTTGGGAGAGAGAAAAAGATTTAATTCCAATAACGCAGAACACGTTTTGAACACAACTGACTGACTGAAATTGTCTACGTGCAATTCTATTTAAGGAATTTCGATTCTTCTGCCTCGCTCCAAACTAACGACAGACAGAAAAAAAAATACAACTTAAAGCATTGCGATGGGGTGCCGGTCCCCGATCTGGTGTGGGAAGGGTTTAGCAGGGCCGATCCCAGGCCGTGGCTCCGACACCCAGAACTGAAGCAGAAAGTGAAAGTTTGAGGGAGGCGGAGTCAGCCTCCGGGCTTCCGCCTCGCCGGGACACTGACCCCGCCTGGCCGCCGGGGGAACAGTCCGCACTCGGGGCATTCTCCCCCGGGGGTCGCCCAAAAGCCCCTCCATGGGACCGCGGGGCTCTGGTTACGTAGCCGATGAGCTAATTGAATGGCGCACAGCAAGCTCCCACCGGAGAAGGAAGGGTTTGCTCTCAGTTCTGCCCTGTATGTTAGTTTGCGTGTGTTATGTGTGTGTGTCTATGTTTCTGTGTAAAGGCTTCTATCTGCCACACACTCAGCCCCTGGGTCCCCTTCCCCTTTGATCCCATCTGCCCACCATCCCTCTCCGTTCCCCCCCCCCCCCACTTTCCTCCTGATCTACCCGGTCCTACACCCACCCCTGCCCAAATCACCGTCTCATTCCCCTCCTTCGTCCGGCCATCACGTGTCCCAGGGGGCCCTCTCCCCACCTCCATACTCCACCTTCCTCTCCAAACAGATTCCACCATCTGCAGCCCTCTCTCACCATTCCCACTCTCTCCTCCTCCACCTGCCTAACACTCCCCTCCATCGCCTACCGACCCATCCCCTTCGTGTATTGACACCAGCTCTTTCCCCTCTTTCAGCCCAGGTGAGGGTCTTGATCCAAATATCAACTGACCATTTTCCTCCACAGATGCCACCAGGGCTGCTGATCTCCTCAGGACTCTCATTTGTTGCCCACTCCCCACCTCCCTTATCCAGTGCCGCTCCACACCCAATCAGATTCCACCGTCTGCAGCCCTTTGTTGCCTCCACCAATCACCTCCCAGCCCCTGTTGCTATCGCTACACCCAACTGCCAATCGAACCCTCCACACCTGGATCCACCAATCACCTGCCAGCTACTGCCTTGACCCACCCCCTTCTCCCCTATATATTGATCATCTCCCCCTGGTGCTCTGTTGATTTATGGAGAGGCAGCTCATTCAGTTTTAGTTAGATTGGGATGTCCTACAGGCCAGGGCACTTACAATCTGCAGTGGAGCGTTCCAGACCACACTGGGGATTGAGCTGGATGAGATGCCTCTTGACCTGCGGAGAGAAAAATTGAGCCTTCATACTGGATTTCATAGTGGAGTGTGGGCCTGTCCCATTCTGTTTTAATGGATTGTTGGGATTATACTAGCAGAGTTAATAAATGTTTTGGATGGATAATTAGGGAAAATGTGCAAGAGTATGGTCTTGGGGATTTGCAGATTAGCCCAAGAGTGGCCTGGCCAGGAGTTGTCCCTTGGAAATTTCCAGATGTGGGGATAAGATTTGCTGTTTCCGGGGGTTTTGTGGATGGTGAGGGGGTGGTCATCTACAGGGGTGTTTTAACCTTTTTGCTTATCTTTACAGATGGTTCCAAAGACCCAGTTGGTAACTGGGTGGACCCTGGAATATTTATCCCTTGGTGTAATATTGAGGTGGGGAGAAGGCTGACGGATGGGTTGTCTGTCTGTACAGCAGAGTTTATGGCCGCTGTTGTTGGCCAAACAGGGTAGCGGTCTGCTCAGGCTCTTCCTCAGTACTACAGAGTTTGGAATCAAAGTGTTCAAGGAAACCTAGACTGTTGATGGACCTGCATTATAACCTATGTGTTCTGGAGAGTGTGGGAATAGTAGTACAGTTTTGTTGGGTACCTGCACATGTGGTAATGAAAGGGCAGATGTTATAGCAGAACAGACTAAGTCTGAGGTAGATATTATAGTCAGTATATGATGAAGCCAAATCTTGTATTAGATTGGCTGGGATTGGAAAATGGCAGTATTTGTGGGATAAGAGTGGGACGGCGAGGAGGTATTACAATATGTTTCCATTGGTCCCGGCGAGTTGCCTTTTGGGAAGGAATGGAGGGAAGACGTGTGGTTGGCGAGACTGAGATTTGGATATATGAGTTTGCACTCCACTTTGGCACTTGTTGGTAAGCACGGGAACGAGTGGTGTGGTTTTTGTAAAGTCCCAGAGAGAGTGGAACGTGTGATCATGGTGTGCCGCAGATACCCACCGGAACACGAGAAGCAATTGTGGGTCGATCTGGGCACCTAGTTTGCGGGATGCTCTGGCACCTGAGGCAAGGACGGTTAAGCTGTGTAGGGCCCTGGTGAACTTGTTAATCAAAACAGGTTTGGGAGGCGGGATCTGATCCCCATCATGGCTCCTGTCGTACTCCTTTACAGTAGGTGGCGCTAATGCACCTTCCTGATAGGTGCAAGTCACCTTTCGTACAAGAAGACGTTAAGTCCTGGTGATCAGTGATCCCTCTAATTAGTTTTACAGCTGTGTGGACCAACCATTGCTCTGAGCGGGAAATCTTTACACGGCCAGAAAACTGTGTGACGCTTTAAAATATGCGTACTGTGAATATTTAGAATGAAAGTTGAAAAATCACATTCTTTTGAATCTATTTATTGATTGAAGGATATAATGAAATACAGTACGACAAAGAAAATCTTACACATTTCGTAAACATTTTCTTGTCTGTTTTTATTCGAGCAGCGCGGTAACAAAGGGTATGTGCACGGGGGCATTTTAATTACAGCATGGCCATGTGCCATGCAACTTAGAGGGAACAGTGTTGATGAATGAGAATCGAGTTTAATATCACTGACAAACACTCAGTGGCTACTTTATTAGGTACGCATTACACCCGCCCGTTAAGGCATATATCCAGTCAGCCAATCATGTGGCAGCAACTCAATGCATTAAAGCATGCAGACACGGTCACAAGGTTCAGTTGTTGTTCAGACCTAAGATCAGAATGGGGAAGAAATGGGATCTAAGTGACTTTAACTGTGGAATGGTTGTTGGTGCCAGATGGGGTGGTTTGAGTATTTCAGAAACTGCTGATCTGTTGTGATTTTCATGCACTGCAGTCTGTATAAACTCACTACTTTTTGCACTACTTACTTAATGTAACTTTTTAATATATATAATGTACATTTATTGTAATTCACAGTTATTATGTATTGCGATGTACCACTGCTGCATACCAACAAATCTCATGACGTATCCCATATTCAGCCTAATTCTGACTCCGATTCTCTCTAGAGCTGTCCGTGACAGAGGTCAGAGGAGAATGGCCAGACTGGTTCAAGCTGACAGTAACTGGAATAATCATGCTTTCGACAGTGACATGCAGAAGAGCATCTCCAAGTATACAACACGTAGAACCTTGAAGTGATGGGCTGCAGCAGCAGAAGGCCACGGGCATCCGTTCAGCCGCTTGATGAGCTACAGGGGCCACTCAGAAATGGGATGGCAGAGGGGCAGAAGCTGCTCCTGAATCATCGAGTGAGTGCCTTCAGGCTCCTAATGAAATATAGCTGCTGTCCTGCCTTCTTTATGGTTGCATCAATGTGTTAGGCCCAGGGCAGATCTTCTGAGACATTAAGCATCTAACTGGTTGTATACCATCATATACGAAGAGGCCTTGCATAGGATTTGAAAAAAGCTGCAGAAAGCCTCTCTGCACCTCAGGTTTTTGAATTTTCTCTCCACTTGCAAAATATTTTATGCCTTTATTCCTTCTTCCAATTTGCATGGCCATACACTTCCCTACATTGTATTCCATCTGCCACTTCTTTGCCTATTCCCTCAATCTGTCCAAGTCCTTCTTCAGACACCCTGCTTCCTCAGCACTACCTGCCCTTCCACCTATCTTCGAATTGTTTACAAACTTGGCCACAAAGCCATGAATTCCTTCATGCAGAATTCTTCTTCTCCCAGTGAGTTGTGGGGGTCTGGAATGCACTGCCTCGGAAGGCAGTGGAGGCCAATTCTCTGGATGCTTTCAAGAAGGAGCTAGATAGGTATCCTATGGATAGGGGAATCAAGGGATATGGGGACAAGGCAGGAACCGGGTATTGAAAGGAATTGATCAGCCATGATCTCAAAATGGCGGTGCAGGCTCGAAGGGCCGAATGGTCTACTTCTGCACCTATTGTCTATTGTCTAAAACACTGCCCCCTGCGGTGCACCACTGGTCAGTGGCAGACAAACAGAAAAGGCTCCCGTTGCTCCTATACTTTGCCGCCTGCCAGTCAGCCAATCCGCTATCCATTCTAGTGCCTTTCCCATAATACCATGGACTCTTATTTTGTTAAGCAGCCTCATATGTGGCACCTTATCTGAAAATCCAAGTAAACAACACACACTGATTCTCCTTTGCCTATCCTGCTTATTATATTTGCTCAAAGAACTCCAACAGATTTGTCACGCAGGATTTCCTGGCCCAATGCTGATTTTGGCCAATGTTATCACGTGCTTCCAAGCATCCTGAATCATCATTCTTAATAATAGACTCCAACATCTTTCCAACCACTGAGGTCTGACTAACTGGCCTAAAATTTCCTTTCTTCTGCCTCCCTTCCTCCTTAAAGTGTGAAGTGACAGTTGCAATTTTCCAGTCCTCAGGAACCATTACAGAATCCTGTGATTCTTGAAAGATCATTACTGCTGGCTCCACGATCTTTTCTGCTATCTTTTGCAGAACTCTAGGGGGTAGTCCTTCTCATCCAGGTGACTCATTCACCTTCAGACCTTTCAGCTTCCCAAGCACCTCTCCCTGGTAATAATGACACTCACTTCTGCCCCCTGACGCTCTCACACACTTCCGGCATTCTGCCAGTGTTTTCCACAGTGACGACTGGCACTAAGTTCTTATTAATTTCCTCTGCCATTTCTTTGACCCCATTACTACCTCTCCGGTGTTGTTTCCTGTTGTCCAATATCCACTCTTATCTCTCTTTTACTCTATATATCTGAAAAAAAACCATTTCAGTGTCCTCTTTTATATTATTGGCTAGGTTACATTCATATCTCATCTTTTTTTTCTCTTTATGGCCTTTTAGTTGGCTTCTATCAGTTTTTAAAAGTTTCCCAATTCTCTAACTTCCTGCTAATTTTTGTTAGATACCCTCTCTTTTGCTTTTATGCTGTCTTTGGCCTCCCTTGTCAGTCATGGCTGCCTCATCCTCCCTTTAGAATATTACTTCATCTTTGGGATGTATCTTTGCTGCGCCTTCCGAGTTGCCCCCAGAAACTCCAGCCATTGCTGTTCTGCTGTCACCCCTGCCAGTGACCCCTTCCATTCAAAGACCCCCACCACCGAGGCCATGCCCTCTTCTCATTGCTGCCATCAGAGCAGAGGCACACACTCAACGATTCAGGAACAGCTTCTTCCTCTCCGCCATCCCATTTCTGAATGGACACTGAACCCATGAACACCACCTCACTACCTTTTTATCATTTTTGTTTTTGCGCTACTTAATCAATCTACTTAAAAATTATATTTTCTTATTGTCATTTGTAATGTTTTAATTGTTATCACTTAAAGCTCCTTAACGTTGTGATAGCCCGTGATGGTCCTTCTTTCGAGTGTGATTGGAATCTGTCACTTACGTTTTGATGGTGTGTTTTTGGGCTGATTGAGTGATCTGGCATTTTGCTGTCTCTGAGGGAGTTCGGTGCGGTTTCGAGTGTGATTGGAATCTGTCACTTACGTTTTGATGGTGTGTTTTTGGGCTGATTGAGTGATCTGACATTTTGCTGTCTCTGAGGGAGTTCGGTGCGGTTTCGAGTCGAGTGTGATTGGAATCTGTCACTTACGTTTTGATGGTGTGTTTTTGGGCTGATTGAGTGATCTGGCACTTTGCTGTCTCTGAGGGAGTTCGGTGCGGTTTCGAGTGTGATTGGAATCTGTCACTTACGTTTTGATGGTGTGTTTTTGGGCTGATTGAGTGATCTGACATTTTGCTGTCTCTGAGGGAGTTCGGTGCGGTTTCGAGTGTGATTGGAATCTGTCACTTACGTTTTGATGGTGTGCTTTTGGGCTGATTGAGTGATCTGACATTTTGCTGTCTCTGAGGGAGTTCGGTGCGGTTTCGAGTCGAGTGTGCAGCCAGTGATTGACACCATTCCTGATTCAAGGCACTACATGAGGAAATCTGCGGATGCTGGAAATTCGAACAACACACACAAAATGCTGGTGGAACACAGCAGGCCAGGCAGCGTCTATAGGGAGAAGCATTGTCGACGATTCGGGCCGAGATCCTTCGCCAGGTCCTGACGAAGGGTCTCGGCCTGAAACGTCGACAGTGCTTCTCCTTACAGATGCTGCCTGGCCTGCTGTGTTCCACCAGCATTTTGTGTGTGTTGATTCAAGGCACTGTTCACTTCCAGGGTGACTTGGGAAAAGCAAGCTCGTGCAGCACAGCTTGACGGATACGATTAAATATTCCCATTTCAGCCTGATACAGCTGAGAATCACAACCGCTTCCAAGGTCTGTACGGTTAGTGAAGTTGTCCTAATGCGATTGAATAAATTATCACTGCCTAAAACCGATGGAAACACTGCCAATTGTGGCCGTACTTCTCGTCAGATTCCCCGTAGGAAACATGGCTGCAGGTCAGGGAAACAGGTGTGTTTACGAAACCGGAGTTTTAGGCTCCCATTACCGACTATCTTGCTGGCAAAAGTAGTCTCCAGTAAATAAAATCAATGATCTCAGAGCTGGGGGGGGGGGGGGGGGGGGCTGTATCAGAGGGGCATTAGGACCACGTGCATCCTTTGTTTCATGGAATCCCAGTTAACCCCTTCCACAGTGATTCAGATTGACGGGTTCACTGTACACAGTCAGGGTAGCACTATAGAGTCTCTAAAAGCAGAGGGGGAGGTGCCTGCCTCACGATCAACTCCTCTTGGTGTGTAAATGTATCAGTGTTATCCCAATTCTGCTCAGCAGAGCTGGAATATCTCACAATTAAGTGCCATCCATTTTACCTGCTGCGGGAGATTTCAGTGATGATTTTGGTAGCGGTGTACATTCCACCTCAGGCCAATGACAATCAGGCTTTAGACGATTTGAGTAATGGGGTCAGCATGCGCAAAACAGCACACCTGACATTTTCACCATCACTTTGGGGGATTTTAACCAGGCCAGTCTGGAAAAAATCACTAAGCAACTACCTTCAACAGATCACTTGCAATACCAGAGGAAACAACACACTGGGCCATTGCTACACCACCATCAAGAATGCTGACCGTTCTATTCCACTCCCTCACTTCGGTAAGTCTGATCACCTGGCTGTACTTCTACTCCCTGAGTCTAGGCAGAGACTGAAGACTGCAGCACCAGTAGTGAGAACCAAGAAGGTTTGGACAAGGGAAGCACAGGAGCGCCTACAGGACTGTTTTGAGTCGGTGGACTGGACTGTATTCAGGGATTCATCTTCGAACCTGGATGAGTATGCTGCAGTTGTTACCGACTTCATTAAAACCTGTGTGGATGAGTGTGTGCCCACAAAGACTTGCTGTACATTCCCAAACCAAAAGCTGTGGATAAAGCAAGAGGTACATCGTCTGCTGAAGGCTAGATCTGTGGCATTCAAATCTGGCGACCCAGGCCTGTACCAGAAAACCGGGTATGATTTGTGGAGGGCTATTCCAAGAGCAAGGAGATAATTCCGAACGAGATTGGGGGTGACATCAGTTGCACGGCAACTCTGGCAGTTTGCAAGACATTACTTCCTACAAAGTGAAACCCAGTAGCATGAATGACAGTGATGCTTCACTAGCAGATGAACTCAACGCTTTCTATACCCGCTTTGAAAGGGAGAACACAACTACAGCTGTGAAGATCCCTGCTGTACCTGATGACCCTGTGGTCTCCATCCCAGAGGCTGATGTTAAGCAGCAGGTCCCTGATGGGGTATCTGTAAGGCTCTGAAAATTTATGCTAAATAACAGGAGGGAGTATTCAAGGACATTTTCAGCCTCGCACTGCTACGGTCCGAAGTTCCCACCTGCTTCAAAGAGGCACCAGGTAGAGCAGGGTGAGCTGCCTTAATAACTATCATCCAGTAGCACTCACATCTACGCTGATGAAATGCTTTGACAAGTTGGCCATGTTAGAATGAATTTCTGCCTCAGCAAGGACCTGGACCCACTGCCATTTGCCTATCGACAGAATAGGTCAATGGCAGATACAATCGCAATGGCTCTCCACACGGCCTGCGATCACCTGGACAACACAAGCACCTATGTCAGATTATAGCTCAGCATTCAACACAGTCCTGATCAATAAGCTAGAGAACCTGGGCCTCTGTAACGCCCTCTGCAATTGGGAGAACAAATCTGTGTGGATCGGTGATAATATCTCCTCCTCGCTGACGATCAACACTGGCACACCTCAGGGGTGTGTGCTTAGCTCTACTCTCTGTGTACACATGACTGTGTGGCTAGGCATAGCTCAAATACCATCTATAAATTTGCTGACGATACAGCCATTGTTGGTAGATGGAGATAAAAGGGCATACAGGAGTGAGATATACCAGCTAACTGAGTGGTGCCGTAGCAACAGCCTGGCACTCAACATCATTAAGATAAAAGAGCTGATTGTGAACTTCAGGAAGGGTAAGACAAAGGAACACATACCAATCCTCATAGAGGGGTCAGAAGTGGAGAGAGTGAGTAGCTTCAAGTTCCTGGGTGTCAAAATCTCTGAGGATCTAACCAGGTCCCAACATATCGATGCAGTTATAAAGAAGGCAATACAGTAACTATATTTCATTTGGAGTTTGAAGAGATTTGGTTTGTCAAATAAAACACTAGAAAACTTCTGTAGATGTACCGTGGAGAGCATTCTGACTGGCTGCATCACTGTCTGGTACGGGGGGGGCGGTGGGGTGGGGGTGGGGAAGGTACTGCACAGGACTGAAAGAAGCACAGAAAGTTGTAAAATTAGTCAGCTCCATCTTGGGTACTAGTCTCTGTAGTACCCAAAACATCTTCAAGGAGCAGTGCCTCAGAAAGGCGATGCCCATTATTAAGGACCCCTACCACCCAGGGCATGCCCTCTTCTCCAGGGAGGAGGTACAGGAGGCCTGAAGACACACGCTCAACAATTCAGGAACAGCTTCTTCCCCTCTGCCATCTGATTTCTGAATGGACATTGAACCCATGGACACTAACTCAACTCACTTTATATATATATATATAATTTCTGTTTTTGCACTATTTTAATCTATTTATCATACACACATATGTACATACTGTAATTTATTCATTTGTTTGCTACTTCTAAATTTTGATGTTTTTCACTGTACTGCTGCTCTGCGAAGTTAACGAATTTCATGACGCATGCGGGTGATGACAAACCTGATTCTGAATCTGATTAAAGCATCGAGCACAGTTGAAAGCAACGTGGACAAGAGCAGAGGATGAGTGTTCGTTCAGCGACGACTGTCTGCTTTTGACCAGCCTCTCTCTCTGTCCCTCTCTCTCGATGCTGCCGGAAGATGGTGCCCGTGTGTGTCTGGACTCTCTCTCCCTCTCTGCCCCCTGAGGAAAGTGCTTGCAATTGACCTGTCTCTCGCCCGATGCTGCTGGACGATAGCGCTGGAGTCTTGTGTCTTGGGCGAGGTTTGTAGGGAAAGGTAATTGGGAAAAAATGTCCATAATCCACAGTCACCGACACTGAGCTGGGGTTTCGCTTTAAGAAGCTGGTCTGACGTGATTATGTTGCTTTGTAAAGCGTTTCAGTGCATTAGTTTCTGTTCCTTCTCATTTTATGGTGCCTCCTTGTGGCTTGTTATTTTGTGGTCTATTATCAAAGTTATCGGTCACCACTGCATCGCCTACAACACTGCTCTGCTTTTGGGTCAAGCCTCCTCTACATTTGGCCGAACGGCACAGTGAAAGGAGAACAAAAACTGCCGGGGGACCCCATGCAAGCTGTCACCATCCCTTTGCCCCTGCAGAAGCCCCCCTGAGTCGCTGAGTTCCTCCAGCAGCAGAAGTCGAAAGAATTTCAGTATGTCCCCTTCGACCCCTCACCTATTTTTACTGGGGCACCATATCTGGATGCACCACGGGTTGGGACGGCAACTGCTCTGCTTGTGACCGCAGAGGGTTGTGGACGCAGCTCAGCAGATGAACCAGCCTCCCCTCCACGGACTCTGTCCATATTTCTTGCTGCCTCTGAAAAGCAGCCAGCAAATTCAAAGACCTCACCCAGCCCAGACATTCCCACTCCCCATCAGGCAGAAGATCAGAAATCCTAAAAGCACGTACCACCGGGCTCGAGGACATCTTCCATCTCACATTGAATGGTTCCTCTGCATAAGATGGCCTCCAAGAGGACCACAGCCTTGTCGCATTTTGGAGGCTTCAATGACCCAGAGCACTATGCTGGCTGCAGTTACCCACGTCAAACAGATCAAAGCACGTAGGCCAGGCTCAAAGACAGCTTCATCCCAGTGTAAGCAGACCCAGAGAGCCATGTTGACTGGAGTGGGGGCTTTCTGCTTTGGCTCTTGGTAGGGTCACCCATGCCAAACAGGTCAAAGGGTGGAGGCCAGACTAAGAGTGGTCCACCGGTCCTCCAGGTTCGGGGGTTCAGTTTAGGGCTAACAACCCTGACTGGTCAAACAAAATTGTTACGGTAACAGCAATGAATAATCCTTCTACATCGGAGTGTGACGGTATTCCTGAATCTCCACCTGGTCCTTGTGTGACTGACAGTAGTGAAAACCGAGAGGAAGCTACTGACACGATGAAGGAAGCCCTGAACACCCCCAGAGATGGAGGACCGTCACTGCTGCCCTGAACACCAGCAAGAGACAGAGACTGTATAAGATAGATCCTTGATCTCACAATCTACCTCGTTACGGCCTCAAATCTGTTGTCTGCCTGCAGTGCACTTTCTCTGGAACTGTAACGCTTTATTTTATGTTTTGTTATTGTTGCTCCTTTGAAGAGACTGAAAGATTTGCTTCATCTTGTCACATGTGCATCAAGGATTAAAAAACGTACGGTGAGATGCACCAACCACCGACACAGTCCAGTGGTGAGCTGGGGGCAGCCCACAAGTGCCAGCATAGCACGCCCACAGTTCACTAACCCTAACGTGGGAGGAAACCGGAGCACGCAGAACTCCACCCTGTCACAGGGACAACGCACAAACCCCTGCAGACGGTGGCAGGAATTGAACCCTCCGATCAATATCGCTGGTGCAGTAAAGTGTTACGTTAGCCACTACGCTTGCCACGGGGTGTGTGTGCGCTGGCAACGACTGAACCCAGGGGTGAATAAACGTGACAAGATTACAGAGGAAGCACAAGAGCTTAACGTCTCTTGTAAAGGCAACATTTTAAGAACCCAGGTGATCTGGAAACCTCAGAGCCCAGCGCTCTACCGTTAGTCGCACAGGGCCACCGGGATCATGACAGTACCTCCCTCCCCAAGGCCAGCACCTGATGTCCCAGGGAGCCCTGGGGAACTCGAGACAGGGCTGATAAACAGGGCCGATACTCCTGGGAACATTGAATATAACTAGGGGACATTGAATACCATGAGAGAACTATGGAATAAGTCTTGAATACAGACTTGAGAAGCTCAGAACGTAGACTCGGATATAAATTGACAGATGTGCAAGCTTCTGTTGAACTGGGTCCACTGACCATGGGGTCCTTCTGTCACGGTGTGCGCTGGCAATGGCTGAACCCAGGTGCGGAGAAACAACTGACTCCCATGTGGAGACAGAAACGAGAGTTTGTTCATAGGAATTCTGACAGAACATTGGTGGCTCGACTGACTGGCTCTGCGAGACGAACCGTTCTCAAAGTAAGGAGCCCGTGATATGCGCAAATCAGGAGTTCACTTTAAATAATCACAGTCTGTGGAAAACCTGTGCCAGTCAAAGTAAACAGAAAGCACAATAACTCTACTAAAGGCAACAATTAACAAAAGCACGTGATCCGGAAAGCAGTGCTCAATGCTTAGCCACATAGGCTCATGACTTTGCTACTGCACCATCTGCATCTGGAATGAAATAATAATCTGTGGAAAGGAGAGCTGAGATATCAGTGAAGGGTGGCAATCTGAAATATTGACTGTCCTTCTCCCGCCAGCATTTTGTACTCTTTAATTTTGAAAATTCAGGACACGTTCTCCATCTAGTGGTCATTGTGTGCAGATTAGATTTCAGAATGTCCACAGTTGCATCGTTGCAATGAAGAGTGATAACATCATCTGAACCTTTGACGTAAGTAGAGACAAAGGGTATAGTTTAAAGGTGACAGGGGAAAGGATCAAAAGTGAACCTGAGAGGCAAGTGTTTCTCCTCAAAGAGTGGTGGGTACGTGGAATGAGCTACCAGTGGAAATAATAGAAATAGGTACAATTACAGCAACACACACAAAATGCTGGAGGAACTCAGCAGGTCAGACAGTGTCTATGGTCAGAGTAACACACACAAAATGCCGGAGGAACTCAGCAGGTCAGACAGTGTCTATGGTCAGAGTAACACACACAAAATGCTGGAGGAACTCAGCAGGTCAGACAGTGTCTATGGTCAGAGTAACACACACAAAATGCTGGAGGAACTCAGCAGGTCAGACAGTGTCTATGGTCAGAGTAACACACACAAAAGTCCGGAGGAACTCAGCAGGTCAGACAGAGTCTATGGACAGAGTAACACACACAAAATGCTGGAGGAACTCAGCAGGTCAGACAGTGTCTATGGACAGAGTAACACACACAAAATGATGGAGGAACTCAGCAGGTCAGGCAGTGTCAATGGACAGAGTAACACAAGCAAAATGTTGCAGGAACTCAGCAGGTCAGACAGCGTCTATGGAAATGCATAAACAGTTGACGTTTTGGGCTGATACACTTCATGGGGACTGGAAAAACGGGGGAAGATGCCAAAATAAAATGGTGGGGGAGGAGAGCTAGGAGGCGATAGGTGAGAACAGGTGTGTGGGAATGGCCAAGGGCTGGAGAGGAAGGAATCTGATAAGAGGGGAGAGTGGACCATGGGAGAAAGGGAAGGAGGAGGGGCACCAGGGGGAAAGTAATAGGCAGGTGAGAAGAGCTATAAGCTCAGAGTGGGCAATAGAGGAAGGGGAAGAGGGAAATTTTGTTTTAAAACTGGAAGGAGAAATCGATATTCACGGCAGAAGGTTGGAGGCTACTCAGACAGAATATAGCGTGTTGCTTCTCCACCCGAGGGAGGCCGCATCTTGATACCAGAGGAGGCCACACACTGACATGTTGGGACAGGATCGGGAATTGGAATTAAAAAGTTAGGCCTCTGGAAAACTCTGCTCTCGGTGGATGATGCAAAGGTGCTTGATGAGGTGTGGTCCCAGTTTATGACGGGTCTCAGCGATGCAGAGGAGGCTGCATTGGGAGCACCGGACACTGTGGACGACCCCAACAGATTCACAGGTGAAGTGTTGCCTCACCTGGAAGGACTGTTTGGAGCCCTGAATGGAGGGGAGGGAGGAGGCCTAACTGCCGGGAGGGAGATTAGTGGGGAGGGATGATTAGACAAGGGAATAAGGAAAGGCGTGACGGGTACGAGTGGATAAGAAATGTTTAGCGAGATATAAGCCTGATGAGACTAGCCCAGGTAGTCACAGAAATGTTGGTCTGAAAGGCCTGTTTCTGTGCTCTGATATTTGTTGAAAATGGCTCCTGTTTATTGAAAAGTGCCAGAAATCGGGGTTCAATTCCCAACACTGCCTGTAATGCACGTTCTCTCCGTGATTGTGTGGATCTCCTCTGGTTTCCTCCTGCAGGCCAAAGAGACGTGCGGGTCGGCGTCAGCGACTTGTTGGCATGCTATGCTGGTGCCAGAAGTGTGGGGACGCTTGAGGGCAGATCCCAGCACATCCTCGGGCAGATCCCAGCACATCCTCGGGCAGATCCCAGCACATCCTCGGGCAGATCCCAGCACATCCTCGGGCAGATCCCAGCACATCCTCGGGCAGATCCCAGCACATCCTCGGGCAGATCCCAGCACATCCTCGGGCTGCTCCCAGCACATCCTCGGGCAGATCCCAGCACATCCTCGGGCAGATCCCAGCACATCCTCGGGCAGATCCCAGCACATCCTCCGGCAGATCCCAGCACATCCTCGGGCAGCTCCCAGCACATCCTCCGGCAGATCCCAGCACATCCTCGGGCAGCTCCCAGCACATCCTCCGGCAGATCCCAGCACATCCTCCGGCAGATCCCAGCACATCCTCGGGCTGCTCCCAGCACATCCTCGGGCAGCTCCCAGCACATCCTCCGGCTGCTCCCAGCACATCCTCGGGCAGATCCCAGCACATCGGGCAGCTCCCAGCACATCCTCGGGCAGCTCCCAGCACATCCTCCGGCTGCTCCCAGCACATCCTCGGGCTGCTCCCAGCGCATCCTCGGGCTGCTCCCAGCACATCCTCGGGCAGATCCCAGCACATCCTCCGGCAGATCCCAGCACATCCTCGGGCAGCTCCCAGCACATCCTCGGGCAGATCCCAGCACATCCTCGGGCAGCTCCCAGCACATCCTCGGGCAGATCCCAGCACATCCTCGGGCAGCTCCCAGCACATCCTCCGGCAGATCCCAGCACATCCTCGGGCAGCTCCCAGCACATCCTCGGGCAGCTCCCAGCACATCCTCCGGCAGATCCCAGCACATCCTCCGGCAGATCCCAGCACATCCTCCGGCAGATCCCAGCACATCCTCGGGCTGCTCCCAGCACATCCTCGGGCTGCTCCCAGCACATCCTCGGGCAGCTCCCAGCACATCCTCCGGCAGCTCCCAGCACATCCTCCGGCAGATCCCAGCACATCCTCCGGCAGATCCCAGCACATCCTCGGGCTGCTCCCAGCACATCCTCGGGCTGCTCCCAGCACATCCTCGGGCTGCTCCCAGCACATCCTCCGGCAGATCCCAGCACATCCTCGGGCAGCTCCCAGCACATCCTCCGGCAGCTCCCAGCACATCCTCCGGCAGCTCCCAGCACATCCTCCGGCAGATCCCAGCACATCCTCCGGCAGATCCCAGCACATCCTCGGGCAGCTCCCAGCACATCCTCGGGCTGCTCCCAGCACATCCTCCGGCAGATCCCAGCACATCCTCGGGCTGCTCCCAGCACATCCTCCGGCAGATCCCAGCACATCCTCGGGCTGCTCCCAGCACATCCTCCGGCAGATCCCAGCACATCCTCGGGCTGCTCCCAGCACATCCTCGGGCAGATCCCAGCACATCCTCGGGCAGATCCCAGCACATCCTCGGGCAGCTCCCAGCACATCCTCGGGCTGCTCCCAGCACATCCTCGGGCTGCTCCCAGCACATCCTCGGGCTGCTCCCAGCACATCCTCGGGCAGATCCCAGCACATCCTCGGGCAGCTCCCAGCACATCCTCGGGCAGCTCCCAGCACATCCTCGGGCTGCTCCCAGCACATCCTCGGGCAGATCCCAGCACATCCTCGGGCAGATCCCAGCACATCCTCGGGCAGCTCCCAGCACATCCTCGGGCAGATCCCAGCACATCCTCGGGCTGCTCCCAGCACATCGGGCAGCTCCCAGCACATCCTCGGGCTGCTCCCAGCACATCCTCGGGCTGCTCCCAGCACATCCTCGGGCAGCTCCCAGCACATCCTCGGGCAGCTCCCAGCACATCCTCCGGCAGATCCCAGCACATCCTCCGGCAGATCCCAGCACATCCTCGGGCAGCTCCCAGCACATCCTCGGGCTGCTCCCAGCACATCCCTGGGCAGCTCCCAGCACATCCTCGGGCTGCTCCCAGCACATCCTCGGGCTGCTCCCAGCACATCCTCGGGCAGATCCCAGCGCATCCTCGGGCTGCTCCCAGCGCATCCTCCGGCAGCTCCCAGCACATCCTCCGGCAGATCCCAGCACATCCTCCGGCAGATCCCAGCACATCCTCGGGCAGATCCCAGCACATCGGGCAGCTCCCAGCACATCCTCGGGCAGATCCCAGCACATCCTCCGGCAGATCCCAGCACATCCTCGGGCTGCTCCCAGCACATCCTCGGGCAGATCCCAGCACATCGGGCAGCTCCCAGCACATCCTCGGGCAGATCCCAGCACATCCTCCGGCAGATCCCAGCACATCCTCGGGCTGCTCCCAGCACATCCTCGGGCTGCTCCCAGCACATCCTCGGGCAGCTCCCAGCACATCCTCGGGCTGCTCCCAGCACATCCTCGGGCTGCTCCCAGCACATCCTCCGGCAGATCCCAGCACATCCTCGGGCTGCTCCCAGCACATCCTCGGGCAGATCCCAGCACATCGGACAGCTCCCAGCACATCCTCGGGCAGATCCCAGCACATCCTCCGGCAGATCCCAGCACATCCTCGGGCTGCTCCCAGCACATCCTCGGGCTGCTCCCAGCACATCCTCGGGCAGATCCCAGCACATCGGGCAGCTCCCAGCACATCCTCGGACAGCTCCCAGCACATCCTCGGGCTGCTCCCAGCACATCCTCGGGCAGATCCCAGCACATCGGGCAGCTCCCAGCACATCCTCGGGCAGATCCCAGCACATCCTCGGGCTGCTCCCAGCACATCCTCGGGCAGCTCCCAGCACATCCTCGGGCTGCTCCCAGCACATCCTCGGGCAGCTCCCAGCACATCCTCGGGCTGCTCCCAGCACATCCTCGGGCAGCTCCCAGCACATCCTCGGGCAGATCCCAGCACATCGGGCTGCTCCCAGCACATCCTCAGGCTGCTCCCAGCACATCCTCCGGCTGCTCCCAGCACATCCTCGGGCAGCTCCCAGCACATCCTCGGGCTGCTCCCAGCACATCCTCAGGCAGCTCCCAGCACATCCTCGGGTAGATCTCAGCACATCCTCGGGCTGCTCCCAGCACATCCTCGGGCAGATCCCAGCACATCGGGCAGCTCCCAGCACATCCTCGGGCAGATCCCAGCACATCCTCGGGCTGCTCCCAGCACATCCTCGGGCAGCTCCCAGCACATCCTCGGGCTGCTCCCAGCACATCCTCGGGCTGCTCCCAGCACATCCTCGGGCAGCTCCCAGCACATCCTCGGGCTGCTCCCAGCACATCCTCGGGCAGATCCCAGCACATCCTCGGGCTGCTCCCAGCACATCCTCGGGCAGCTCCCAGCACATCCTCGGGCAGATCCCAGCACATCGGGCTGCTCCCAGCACATCCTCGGGCAGGTCCCAGCACATCCTCGGGCAGCTCCCAGCACATCCTCGGGCAGATCCCAGCACATCCTCGGGCAGATCCCAGCACATCCTCGGGCTGTGCTGGCCGTTGATGCTTGCAGCACGTCTCACTGTCTGTTTCGATAAAGCTAATCTGTAAGAAACACCTTTATCATCATTAAACCGAGAGCTCGAAGATGCTGAAAATCCAAAATAAAATGACAACAGAAACGTTGGGAATGCGTGTCAGGTCAGCCAGCATCCGTGTGGGAAATGGACAGCTTCACGTTTCCGGTCGACCTCCTTCATCTGGACGGGAAGATAGAGAAGCAATGGCTGGTATAAGGTTCAAATGTTCAAAGGTTCGTTTAATATCAGAGAATGGATACAGAATGAAATTCTTACTCTTCACAGACAGCTATGAAACAACAACCTCATACGAAGCATCAAAGCCCCCCAAAGAGACGCGACGTGGGGTCCATCAAAACTACAGTCCATAACCCGGCCCTTCAGCCTTTCAGCCAGCTTCTCCCTCTGCCCAGCGAGAGGTCACTGCTGCCACAACGAGAGCAGAGGCCAGCAACTCGCTGTTCCGACGTTACAGTCCCCTGTGTTGCTTCTCCAAGTGCCCCCCCCCCTGTATTGAGGACCAACAGGCTCTCACCCTCCATCGAAAGAGAGAGATTTAGGGGGATTGCCCGAGTACAGGGGTCTTCTTCCGTCAGCCGCCGGCGATGAGCGAGCGCGGCAGCCACTGTCTCAATTTTTAAGTCTCCCATCATGCTTCAGTGGACCCTTTGCCGATTTTCCCAACTGAAGCATAATGGGAGACTTAAACATCAAAACAAAAAGCAGTTTCATGGACCAACTGGAAGAAGTTGCCCGGGTCCTGCGAAAAGCGCTGGAGCGGGTGGAGGAGAGGAGACAGAGTCTGGGAGGTGATAGGCGGACGTGGCATAGGGCTGCAGATGGAGGGATCTGATAGGAGAGGAAGGTGGAATGTGAAAGCAAGAGAGGGCAGTGAGGAGGGAAGTCGGGAATGGTTGGGGAGGGGGCCCAGTGGGTGGAGTGCTCGGATGATGGGCAGATGGAGATGTTATGAACACGAGAGATTCTGCAGATGCTGGAAATCCAAAGCAACACACACACACACACACACACACGCACACACGCAATGTTGGAGGAACTCAGCAGGCCAGGCAGCATCTACAGAAATAAATTAACAGTTGATGTTTAGGGCTGAGAACCTGCATTTCTCTGTCTGTGTCCTGAAGAAGGGCCTCATCCCGAAATGTCGACTGTTTATTCACTTCCACAGATGGAGAGGTTGAGAGGTGAAGTAACTGAGCCGTGATGGATTGATGGAGCAGAATCAATGGGCTGAATGGCCTAATTCTGCGCCGATATCTTATAGTCCTGTGGTCCACAGATGCTGCCTGACCTGCTGAGTTCCTCCAGCAGTATGTGTGTTGCTCTGGATTCCAGCAGGGTCGCCTGTGGGGAGGGGTGGGGCCGGGGGCATTGGGGTCAGTGTGGCAAAACATCCAGGCAGGGCTCCCCTGGTTTTCGCTCGGCGTGAGACGGGCTCTATTGTGGTCAACTGCAGATTGAAAGCGTGAGTTTTGGACTGTTTTATTGAGCGTTTATGCTGGCTATCTTGGGTGTACTTGGTGCTGTGTGTGACTGTCGGTACTGTGTTTTGCACCTTGACCCCGGAGTAACATTTGACTGTATTCGTGAGTATTCATGTGTGGTTGAGTGCCAATTAAACTTGAATTGAGTTGAGCATCTGCAGTACCTGGTGTCTTCGTTTACCTCTGTTGGACAATCCATGAGTGAGAGGCGGAAGGACCAGGGTTTGGTTGAATGCCAGAGTTAGTGTGGTCTTTCGTTGATTCTATGATGGTTACACTAGACAACAAAAATTTTGCTTTTGGATGTATCTTATAGATTTTGGGCTACTGATCATGAAAATCGCCATGAAATTTCCCTATCGCACACCATGTTTTTGAAATCACTTATATTTGTTATTTCAATTCATAATTCATGTCAGAATAACTGATGCCAAGATTAAGGAGGCATTTTTGTTGGTCCACAAATCAAACAGGTCATCAATGACAGTTAATTCGAAGAACTTCTAGTAGGACCGGAGAAAATCACATGGAAGACATTCAAGGATTTTGTTGAAAGTTTTCTTGGCAACTACAGAGCACCAAACTACATGCAGCTGGTTGACAACATACTTGAAGCAAACAAAACCATGAAGTGCAACATGTCACTGAAGATTCATTTTCTGCACTCCCATTTAGACTTCCTCCCTGCAAATCTTGGTGCTGTCAGTGACGAGCACGGTGAAAGGTTTCACCGGGACATTGCGGTCATGGAGAAATGGTATCAGGGAAACTGGAATCCATCAATACTGGCTGATTATTGTTGGACACTTAAGCGAGAAGCCTCAGACACTGAGTACAAATGAAAATCGTCAACGAAACATTTTTAGCTGAGCTGAACCATTATGAAGCGTCAGCACCATTATGCAATTAAACACATAAAAGTAAGTTTCTTGTTTCTCCAAATTCCTACGTGATACAAGTAGGCTGAAATTAGATTTGTGTTCAGCTTCATGCGGACTGTCATAAAAAAAAGAAAATTCTGAAGAAGCAACGCTTCAGAAAAAAATGGTTGTCCAGTGTTATTATGGGTTTATTGACTATGCGTGTGAGAGAAAGAATCTCAGGGTGGTATATGGTGACGTATATATACGTATATATATTGCTCTGTCGTGGGCAAAGTACTGGAGAGTTTAACATCGGTAGCTGAGCGAAGGGCGCTGAGTAGGCTACGGTCAATTATGGAAAACCCTGAACATCCTCTACATAGCACCATCCAGAGACAGAGAAGCAGTTTCAGCGACAGGTTACTGTCGATGCAATGCTCCTCAGACAGGATGAAGAGGTCAATACTCCCCAATGCCATTAGGCTTTACAATTCAACTGCCAGGACTTAAGAACTTTTTTTTTAAAGCTATTATTAATGCTTTTTGAGTTAGTGATTTAGATGCATATCATATTATTACTGAGTTAAGTATTGTATGTAATGAGTTTTTGCTACAACAAGTGTATGGGACATTGGAAAAAATGTTGAATTTCCCCATGGGGATGAATAAAGTATCTATCTATCTATCTATCTATCTATATGCTGATAATACATTTACTTTGAGCTTTTTTTAAACTTTGTCCGATATGATTACATATTGAGCTCTGCAATCAGACAATAACCAAAGCAGTCTGAGATTGGCTTTGCTTGTTGTTTATCTATTCATGTAACTCTCGGTTTGGCTAGTGGCTTAATCTAGGGGATGATAACCCCTGGCCCGGCCAAACTTAAGAAATCTCGTTTGGGTGGATGCAGCTACAAATCAGTACCACAAAATAACAAACAGTACACAATACGCGATCGAGCGATTGAGCTTTATAATTCTTAATTTGACTACATGGTTAGTAAAGAAGGCAAAAAAAGAAAAGGGTCCATTCTCATGGAGCAGTCTAATGCACAAACATTGGAGCTCACTGACAAGGCTGTTCGTCCACCATCGACCTCCTCTGATGGTCACTGACCTTCAGAGCCTCACTCCAAATCCATTCCGCCCAGTGGTCTACCGTCTCTGTTCATTCGCGTCTTCTTGCCTCATCTCTCCCCGGCAAAACCGCTGCTCCCGGACACACACAAGAAAGAACAACGTCCCACTCATTGGCTAACATGTCATAACCCAAACACTGCTGCTACAGAGAAACCGCTACCTTAGCAGCAGAACATTACAGAGAGGCCATTACATTAGCAGTGAAACCTTACAGCCTGTTACATTTATTTATTCATTGAGATACAGTGTGGAATAGGCACTTCTGACCCTAATCCCTCAATTTACGATGACCAGTTAATCTACCAACCGGTACATCTTTGGCTGCGGAAGGAGCCCCTGGAGGAAACTCACACAGTCACAGGGAGAACGTACAAACTCCTTACAGGCATCAGTGGGAATTGGACCCGGGTCGTCCGTACTGTAAAGCGTTGCGCTAACCACTACGCTACCGAGCCACCCCGTACCATACAGTCGTGTTCTGCTGAACATCGTGGGCATGCTATGTTGGCACTGGCACCTGTGGGCTGTCCCCAGCACATCCTCAGATTGTGTTGATTGTTAATGCAAATGACGTATTTCACTGCATGTTTTGATTTGGTAAAAGCAAAGGACTGAATGATCAGTCAAACCCGAAACAACGGAACGGGGGTCTGATTAAGGAAAATCCGATATGAAACTCATTCAATCAGCTGAATACTTGTGGAGTCTTGAAACTGGTTTTTAAAGTCACTGGTGTTGACGGTGGGGTAGCAGATCTGATGACCTGAATGGCCTCCCTCTGTCTCGCCGTGCTTGGTGTCTGTGTGGCGAGCGCGTGTGCGGCCTTTGTCTTTTGTGTGTGTTCCGCGCGCCTGCCAGACTCTGTCAGCTATTGGCCAAGCCCACTACACGTTGGCCAAGGCTCCCAGTTTGGCTCCTTGAATCAACAGGAGGAAAATCCTGTTAAAAATATTTATCATCTTTTCTTAAGTTTGAATTCCCTCAGCGCCGAGGACCAGACTGGCTCAGGGAACAGCCTGAACTGACTGAGCGCAGACCCTGTGGGGACCAATATACAAAAATAGTCCTGTTGTTCAAACCACGCAGTTCCCTGCCAAACTGCCAGCCATCGACACCAGGAATTTCTAACCCAAAGAGCCAGAAATTCCTTCTGTCCACGTTCCTCTAGCACACTGGGCATTTCAGACAGCTCTGAGGATTTTTGTGACTCTCCCGGTGGAGATCAGCATGTTCTCATGTTAATCCTGTAAATGGGATGGCTGAGGTCCGGGCTGCCACCTCTGTTCCCGTTCTAGACGCTCCACCCTCCGTCCTCGTCCCCACGATGGCTCCAATCTTGGCAGGTAGGGTTTGGAAGATTCCTCCTGCAAACGTGGAGAGACCGGACTTGTCATCCAGAAAGGAACAAACTTTAATGAAGTAATATTTTCCTTGTAGTTTTTCCAGTTGTGATGTATCACAAGACAGACAACAAAACCAGTTATTTCTGACTAAGCTTCCTGTTGTTAAGAATCCATCCTTCACTCTAGTCACGAGGGATATTTTATTTTGTATTTCAAAGTTCAAAATTCAAAATTTAAAACCAATTTATCATCAAATTACATATTTGTAAACATATTGTACCTAGAGATCCATATTCTCAGAACAAAGAAACAGAATAGAATCAGAGTCAGTATCAGGTTTAATGTCATTGGAATATCTCATGAAATCTGTAGTTTTTACAGCAACAGTACATTGCAATACAAAATAATAGAAAAAAGCTGTGAATTCCAGCAAATGTATAAATATTAAATAGTTTAATTAGTAGTCCAAAAATAGAAATAAAAAATTAGTGAGGCAGTGTTCATGGGTTCAATGTCCATTCAGAAATGGGATGGCCGAGGGGAAGAAGCTGTTCTTGAATCATTCAGTGTTTGCCTTCTGGCTCCTGTACCTCCTTCCTGATGGTAGCAATGCGAAGAGGGCACATCCTGGGTGAAGGGGGTCCTTAATGATGGACGACACCTTTTTGAGGCATCGCTCCTTGAAGATGTCCTGGATACTACGGAGGCTAGTGCCCATGATGAAGCTGACTGAGTTTACAACTCTCTTCAGCTTATTTCCATCCTGTGCAGAAGCTTCCCCCCTCCCCCGCCATACCCGACGGCGATGCAGAATTGGCACATTGTACTCCATGGTACATCTAAAGAAATTTGCAAGTGTCTTTGGGGACATACCAAGTTTCCTCAAACTCCTAATGAAATATAGCCCTGCTGTGTCTTCTTTGTAGCTGCATCGATATATTGGGCCCAGGATAGATCTTCAGAGATATTCGATGAAAAACTGTACACAAAGACAGCCAAACAACCAATGTGAAAAGGATAACAAATTGTGCATCCATTATCAAGGATCCCTAACATCCAGGCCATGCTCTCTGCTCACTGCTGCTGTTGGGAAGGAGGTACAGTAACCTCAGGTCCCACACCACCAGGTTCAGGAACAGTTATTACCCCACAACCATCAGGCTCCTGAACCAGTGTGGATAACTTCACTCACCACAATGAGCCTCAGGTCCCACACCACCAGGTTCAGGAACAGTTATTACCCCTCAACCATCAGGATCCTGAACCAGTGTGGATAACCTCACTCACCACAATGAGCCTCAGGTCCCACACCACTAGGTTCAGGAACAGTTATTACCCCACAACCATCAGGATCCTGAACCAGTGTGGATAACCTCACTCACCACAATGAGCCTCAGGTCCCACACCACCAGGTTCAGGAACAGTTATCACCCCTCAACCATCAGGCTCTTGGACCAGTGTGGGTAACTTCACTCACCACAATGAGCCTCAGGTCCCACACCACCAGGTTCAGGAACAGTTATTACCCCACAACCATCAGGCTCCTGAACCAGTGTGGGTAACTTCACTCACCACAATGAGCCTCAGGTCCCACACCACCAGGTTCAGGAACAGTTATTACCCCACAACCATCAGGCTCCTGAACCAGTGTGGATAACCTCACTCACCACAATGAGCCTCAGGTCCCACACCACCAGGTTCAGGAACAGTTATTACCCCACAACCATCAGGCTCCTGAACCAGTGTGGATAACTTCACTCACCACAATGAGCCTCAGGTCCCACACCACCAGGTTCAGGAACAGTTATTACCCCACAACCATCAGGCTCCTGAACCAGTGTGGATAACCTCACTCACCACAATGAGCCTCAGGTCCCACACCACCAGGTTCAGGAACAGTTATTACCCCACAACCATCAGGCTCCTGAACCAGTGTGGATAACCTCACTCACCACAACTCTGAACTGATTCCACAACCTACGGTCTCAGTTTTAGGAAAATCCACAACATGTTCTTGATATTTATTGCTTATACATGCACATATATATCTATATATCTCTCTTGGGTATGGTTTTAAATTGGTTCTGTTATGTTTCTTTTTAGTTACTGTGAACATCTGCAAGGAAATGAATTTTAATGAGGTATATGGTGGCTACTGTCATTGGCTGATTGAAAGGTGTGATGAATCAGCATGTAGGAGGGAGATTGATCATCTGGCAGAGTGGTACCATAACAACAAACTCTCTCTAAATGTCGGCAACCCGAAGGAGCTGGTTGTTGTCTTCAGGAGAGGGAAATCAGAGGTCCATGAGCCAGTCCTCACCAGAGGATCAGAGGTGGAGATGGTCGGCAACTTTAAATTCCTAGGTGTTATCATTTTGGTGGACCTGTCCTGGGTACGATAGTACTTCTACTTCCTTAGGAGTTTGTGGAGAGTCGGCATGAAATCTAAAACTTTGACAAACTTCTACAGATGCATAGTGGAGAGTATGTTGATCAGCTGTATCACAGCCTGGTATGGGAACACCAATGCCCTTGACACAAAGCAGTGGATACGGCCCAGCACGTCACTTTAAAGCCCTCCCAGCCATTGGACAGATCTACATAAAATGCTTTTGCTACGAAGTATCATTCATTATCAGGACCCCCCACTATCCAGGCCATGCTCTCTTCTCACTGCTACTGGAAGGAGGTACAGGAGCCTTGGGACTCACACCACCAGGATCAGGAACAATTATTACCACTCAAACATCAGGTTCTTGAACCAGAGGGGATAACTTCACTCAACTTTATTTGCCCCATCACTGAAATGTTCCCTCAACCAAATGACTCACTTCTGCACTCTGGTTGAATGCCCAAGTTGAAGTGGTCTTTCAATGTTTCTGTAATGGTTATTATTTTATGGATTTATTGAGTATGCCCGCAAGAAAATGGATCTCAGATTTGTAAATGGTGGCATATATATATACGTTGATAATAAATTTACATTGAATTTTGAACAAATACAATAAAGAATAAAGCAACACAATAACAGTAAATAAATTGATAAATAATATTGAAAAATGAGTTGTGAAGCCCTTGATTGTGAATCCTTAGGTTGTGGAATCAGTTCAGAATTGTGGTGAGTGAAGTTATCCACACTGGTTCAGGAGCCTGATGGTTCTGGGGTAATAACTCTTCCTGAACCTGGTGGTGTGGGACCTGAGGCTCATTGTGGTGAGTGAAGTTATCCACACTGGTTCAGGAGCCTGATGGTTGTGGGGTAATAACTCTTCCTGAACCTGGTGGTGTGGGACCTGAGGCTCATTGTGGTGAGTGAAGTTATCCACACTGGTTCAGGAGCCTGATGGTTGTGGGGTAATAACTCTTCCTGAACCTGGTGGTGTGGGACCTGAGGCTCATTGTGGTGAGTGAAGTTATCCACACTGGTTCAGGAGCCTGATGGTTGTGGGGTAATAACTCTTCCTGAACCTGGTGGTGTGGGACCTGAGGCTCATTGTGGTGAGTGAAGTTATCCACACTGGTTCAGGAGCCTGATGGTTGTGGGGTAATGACTGTTCCTGAACCTGGTGGTGTGGGACCTGAGGCTCATTGTGGTGAGTGAAGTTATCCACACCAGTTCAGGAGCCTGATGGTTGTGGGGTAATAACTCTTCCTGAACCTGGTGGTGTGGGACCTGAAGCTCATTGTGGTGAGTGAAGTTATCCACACTGGTTCAGGAGCCTGATGGTTGTGGGGTAATAACTGTTCCTGAACCTGGTGGTGTGGGACCTGAGGCTCATTGTGGTGAGTGAAGTTATCCACACTGGTTCGGGAGCCTGATGGTTGTGGGGTAATAACTCTTCCTGAACCTGGTGGTGTGGGACCTGAGGCTCATTGAGGTGTGTGAAGTTATCCACACCGGTTCAGGAGCCTGATGGTCGTGGGGTAATAACTGTTCCTGAACCTGGTGGTGTGGGACCTGAGGCTCATTGTGGTGAGTGAAGTTATCCACACCGGTTCAGGAGCCTGATGGTTGTGGGGTAATAACTGTTCCTGAACCTGGTGGTGTGGGACCTGAGGCTCATTGAGGTGTGTGAAGTTATCCACACCGGTTCAGGAGCCTGATGGTTGTGGGGTAATAACTGTTCCTGAACCTGGTGGTGTGGGGCCTGAGGCTCATTGTGGTGAGTGAAGTTATCCACACCGGTTCAGGAGCCTGATGGTTGTGGGGTAATAACTGTTCCTGAACCTGGTGGTGTGGGACCTGAGGCTCATTGTGGTGAGTGAAGTTATCCCCTCTGGTTCAAGTACCCGATGGTTGTGGGGTAATGACTGTTCCTGAACCTGGTGGTGTGGGACCTGAGGCTCATTGTGGTGAGTGAAGTTATCCCCTCTGGTTCAAGTACCCGATGGTTGTGGGGTAATGACGGTTCCTGAACCTGGTGGTGTGGGACCTGAGGCTCATTGTGGTGAGTGAATTTATCTACACCAGTTCAGGAGCCTGATGGTTGTGGGGTAATAACTCTTCCTGAACCTGGTGGTGTGGGACCTGAGGCTCATTGTGGTGAGTGAAGTTATCCACACTGGTTCAGGAGCCTGATGGTTGTGGGGTAATAACTGTTCCTGAACCTGGTGGTGTGGGACCTGAGGCTCATTGTGGTGAGTGAAGTTATCCACACTGGTTCAGGAGCCTGATGGTCGTGGGGTAATAACTGTTCCTGAACCTGGTGGTGTGGGACCTGAGGCTCATTGTGGTGAGTGAAGTTATCCACACCGGTTCAGGAGCCTGATGGTTGAGGGGTAATAACTGTTCCTGAACCTGGTGGTGTGGGACCTGAGGCTCATTGTGGTGAGTGAAGTTATCCCCTCTGGTTCAGGAGCCTGATGGTTGTCGGGTAATAACTGTTCCTGAACCTGGTGGTGTGGGACCTGAGGCTCATTGTGGTGAGTGAAGTTATCCACACTGGTTCAGGAGCCTGATGGTTGTGGGGTAATAACTGTTCCTGAACCTGGTGGTGTGGGACCTGAGGCTCGTTGTGGTGAGTGAAGTTATCCACACTGGTTCAGGAGCCTGATGGTTGTGGGGTAATAACTGTTCCTGAACCTGGTGGTGTGGGACCTGAGGCTCGTTGTGGTGAGTGAAGTTATCCACACTGGTTCAGGAGCCTGATGGTTGTGGGGTAATAACTGTTCCTGAACCTGGTGGTGTGGGACCTGAGGCTCGTTGTGGTGAGTGAAGTTATCCACACTGGTTCAGGAGCCTGATGGTTGAGGGGTAATAACTGTTCCTGAACCTGGTGGTGTGGGACCTGAGGCTCATTGTGGTGAGTGAAGTTATCCACACTGGTTCAGGAGCCTGATGGTTGAGGGGTAATAACTGTTCCTGAACCTGGTGGTGTGGGACTTGAGGCTCCTGTACATCCTGCCTGATGGTAGTAGTGAGAAGAGAGCGTGGCCTGGATGATGGGGTCTTTGATGATGGACGCTGCTTTCCTGTAAAATCACTCCTTGTAGATGTGCTCAATGGTTGGGAGGGCTTTACCCACGATGGACTGGGCTGAATCCATTATTTTTTGTAGTATTTACCATCCAAAGGCATTAGTGTTTCCAATCCAGGTTTCCAACTCAGCCGTCTCTTCTCCAGTACCTGTGCTGATTCTCTGCATTATAGAATCACGTAGCGTAGAAATAGGCCTTTCGACCCACCATATTCATGCCAGCCTTTTGCTGATTTAGCTGTAACGCAACCATTCGAGTCGAGTGTGATGTCCTCTTAAGGAATGGTCTCTTGTTGGGTCTTAATCTGGCTGTAGATGCTGATCCAGGATTCACGTAAACCGACCCCCTTCACCACTTGCTGATCAGTACTGGGCTTAACTGGGATGTAAGGATGGATTCCTTTGATGGAGAATGCCTGTGCTTGGCTTTGTTTAACATGGGGAGGCTGATGCACGGGCACCACACAGTCCTTGACGGATTAGGGTCAGGGTCCGGTGACATGGAGTGCAAGGTAACTGGGGACCCTTCACTGCTCCAGCCTCCTGAGGTCTCGTTCCCCTTTGCCCTCCATAGGTGATTCTACCAGGCGCTAACTCCAGACGGCATCGCTCTCGAGAGCTCAGGAACTCGTGGGCCTCTTCAACACGACACGGTGACAATTCTCGGAGAGGTTGTTCCATCAGTACTAACCCCATTTCCCCACGTTGGCTCCTTAAACACACTTACTGTTTCTGGCTCTGCCAACTCCTCTGACCTCATGTTCCAGATATCAACCACTGCTTAGAAAAGGGGTGTTGTTGGCAGATGTGACAGTGAGGAGGGACTTGATGCACCATCAATAACTCTCGGAGACGTGGGTTAAGCTAGGCTTTTATTGGCTGGAAGAAAGCACAAGCAGCAAGCGACCACCACACAACATCCTGGAGACTGAGGAAGGAGCATTGCCTCCAATCGCCTTTATACCGGGGTCCGTGGGAGGAGCCACAGGAGCAGTCAGCGGTCGGGGGGGGGGGGGGGGGGGGGCGTGTCCAGACAGGAATATGTAGTTCACCACAGGACTCTACTGGGTACTAGTCAGAAGTTGTGTCGTCACGGCCCAAGTGCTGAGAGAGAGGGAGGAGACTCCGAAGTGCATCAACAGTTCACTGACTTTAATAGGAACTGTGCAGAGACAAAGGAGAAGCAATAGACGCTGGGCCTGTAAATAGGCCATTAACTGTAACTGTCAAATTAAAGCGAACGTACAGCAGCTCGGTAAGGTACCTTAATACTAAATCAATACCGCTCCCTAACAGCGTCTCTCTCAACTGTAGTCTTCGTTCCCAGAAAGAAGTTCCGGCACAGACTAGAAGGACCGAACGGCCTGTTTGCCGTCGTGTTCTATGGTAACCAGGATAACAGCAAGCAGTTGACGTTGCTGTGCTCTTGGTCAAGCCTCGATAAGACTGAAATGAGAGGAAGGGGGTTTAATACCACCCCAACGAAACACTAGGAGGCTGGAATGGGCATACGTACCCCGCAGCCTGGTTGCCCGTCTGCGAGGGCACAGAGTCCATGCTTGTCACAACTAATAAGGAAGTGCTGATATAACCAGAACAAGTTGTTAACTTGGCAACATTAACCGAAGTTCAAGGTTCAAAATAAACTTATTATCAAAGTACATATATGTCACCACATAGAGCCCTGAGATTCATTTTCCTGTGGGCATACTCAGCAAATCTATAGAATAGTAACTATAACAGAATCAATAAAAGGCCGCACCAACTCGGGTGTTTAACCAGGGTGCAGAAGACAACAAACTGTGCAAATACAAAAAGAAGAAATAATAATAATAAAAAATAAATAAGCAATAAATATCATGAACATGAGATGAAGAGTCCTTGAAAGTGGGTCCTTTGGTTGTGGGAACACTTTAATGATGGGGCAAGTAAAGTTGAGTGAAGTTATCCCCTTTGATTCAAGAGCCTGGTGGTTTCAGGGTAATAACTGTTCCTGAACCTGGTGGTGTGGGACCTGAAGCTCATTGTGGTGAGTGAAGTTATCCACCCCGGTTCAGGAGCCTGATGGTTGTGGGGTAATAACTGTTCCTGAACCTGGTGGTGTGGGACCTGAGGCTCATTGTGGTGAGTGAAGTTATCCACACTGGTTCAGGAGCCTGATGGTTGTGGGGTAATAACTGTTCCTGAACCTGGTGGTGTGGGACCTGAGGCTCATTGTGGTGAGTGAAGTTATCCACACTGGTTCAGGAGCCTGATGGTTGTGGGGTAATAACTGTTCCTGAACCTGGTGGTGTGGGACCTGAGGCTCATTGTGGTGAGTGAAGTTATCCACACTGGTTCAGGAGCCTGATGGTTGTGGGGTAATAACTGTTCCTGAACCTGGTGGTGTGGGACCTGAGGCTCATTGTGGTGAATGAAGTTACCCACACTGGTTCAGGAGCCTGATGGTTGTGGGGTAATAACTGTTCCTGAACCTGGTGGTGTGGGACCTGAGGCTCATTGTGGTGAGTGAAGTTATCCACACCGGTTCAGGAGCCCGATGGTTGTGGGGTAATAACTGTTCCTGAACCTGGTGGTGTGGGACCTGAGGCTCATTGTGGTGAGTGAAGTTATCCACACCGGTTCAGGAGCCTGATGGTTATGGGGTAATAACTGTTCCTGAACCTGGTGGTGTGGGACCTGAGGCTCATTGTGGTGAGTGAAGTTATCCACACTGGTTCAGGAGCCTGATGGTTGTGGGGTAATAACTGTTCCTGAACCTGGTGGTGTGGCTCCTGAGGCTCATTGTGGTGAGTGAAGTTATCCACACTGGTTCAGGAGCCTGATGGTTGAGGGGTAGTAACTGTTCCTGAATCTGATGGTGTGTGACCTGAGGCTCCTGTACCTTCTTCCTGATGGCAGCAGCGAGAAGAGGGTATGTCCTGGGTGGTGGGGGTCCCTTATGATAGATGCGGCGGCAGTGTTTCATGTAGATGTGCTCGATCATCGGGAAGGCTTTACCCGTGATGGACCCGGCCATATCCATTACTTTTTCATCTGTTGTACACATAAGGAACTTAAATTTCACTCGACTGAGGATGGATCGGGGAATGCACCTTCTGATCAGCTAAAACAATCATATGTTCCCATATGATCTGCCAGGTACAATTGGACAGGAGTCTCTGTAGAAGGGTAACATTATTAGAGGCAAAGATAGGGCAGACAGTCAGAATATTTTTCCCATTGTAGAAATGTCAGAAATGAGAGGGCACGCATTTAAGGTGAGAGGGGAAAAGACCATAAGATATAGGAACAAAATAAGGCCATTCAGCCCAACTGAGTCTGCTATTCCGTCATGGCTGATTTATTTTCCTTCTCAACCCCATTCTCTTGCCTACTCCCCGTAACTTTTCATACCCTGACTAATCAAGAACCTATCACCCTCCACCTTAAATACCCACCCAATGACTTGGCCTTCACAGCCATCTGTGGTAAAGAATTCCACAGATTCATCACCCTCTGGCTAAAGAAATTCCTCCTCATCTCTGTTCTAAAGGGGCGTCCCTCTAGTCCTAGACTCCCCCACTATTGGAAGCATCCTCTCCACATCCACGGTCGGCCTCTCAGCGTTTGTTAAGTTTCAATAAGATCCCCTTCGTTCTTCTAAACTCCAGCAAGTGCAGGCCCAGAGTCATCAAACACTCCTCATACGTTAAGCTCTTCATCGGCAGGGTCACTCTCGTAGTTTGAGTTCAAATAGGACGTTGTAGACCATGGAAACAGGCACTTCGGTCCATCTTGTGTAGGCCAGAGGGATGGGCTCATTAATCGATCTAATCCTTTTCCCCCACGTAGCTCTTCATTTCTCTATAATTCATGTACCTACCTAAGGGTCTCTAATGTACCTGCATCTACCATCATTCCTGGCACCACTCTCTGTGCTAAAAAAAACTTACCTCTGACATCCCCCCTATGCTTACCTCCAATCACCGTAAAGTTCTGCCTCCTGTTAAAGTTAGCCAGCATGATAACTCTATTAGTGCGAGGTTGCTACAGCTGATTTTCTTCTGTGTAAAGTAGTTCAGGACATCCTATAGATGACACGAAAAGGACAGAGAGGGGAAATGGATCAGCCATGATGAAATGGCAAGCAGAATCGATGGGCCAAATGGCCTAATTCTGCTCATATATTTTATAGTCTAATGAAAGACATCAGAGAAATGTGAGCTGTATTTTTTTTTACTTAATCCCTGGTATTAACTCT